>NC_056735.1:926901829-927111829 GCF_019279795.1 Protopterus annectens | reverse complement strand
AGTTAGGACAGGAAGAGCAAACAGCTTATAGCTTGGATTTTGTTCCTAGATGTCAACGCTGTTTTCTTACTAAGTTTTATTCACATTTGTTCATGTTTTATTGTTGATCCTTCATTAATTCCCAAATATTTATACACTTCCTCTTGCTCAAGTTCTTTTATATCATATTCTTGTCCCAAACTGATGTGTTCCTGGTGCTGCAGTTTCCTGCTTTAAAGGTTGCTTTTGCACATTTATCAAGACCAAATGACATTCTTATATCACCTGAAAAAGCTTTGACAACTTGCAGTTGCACTGTCAGTTCCTCATCTGATGAGCTATACAGTTTTAAATCATTGACAAAGAGAAGATGAGAAGTCTTTACACTTTGTTGTTTTCTAGGAGCCAAATTGTAGTCACAGCCTAAGCTGTTAAGTAGACTGCTCAATGGGTTAAGAGCAAGACAGAATAGCAGCAGGTGACAAAGAGTCACCCTGGAATATCCCCCTTTGAATTTTTATCCCTTGGATAATAATTTGTCCTTTATCATGGCTTAATTGCAAAGTGGTCTGCCACTGTTTCATGGTCACTCTAATGTAGTTGATCAGTGTAGGGTGCATCTTATACATTTTTAAGCACTCTTTTATCCAAGATGTTGGGATACTATCAAATGCTTTTTTGTAGTCAATCCATGCCATACTTAGAGTCTTCCCCTTTTTACAGTTCTCCACTATGACTTTAACAACAAATGATCCTTTGTGCCATATGACTTTCTTTTATTGCTCTTTTGTTCTACTGCCATAATTGAGTTTTTTTCTAAATGACTATAAACTCTGTTGGCATTAATACACATGTATAGTTTATACGTTATTGGAAGGCAAGTTATTGGTCTATAATTTGTAGGGTAGCTTGCAGGTTCACTCAATTAGGAGCATTGTTTTTTTCTGTTGTTAGCCAGGTTGGTGTCTGTTCAGGGTGCGCATATAAATAGTTCTTACTCATGGCTAAATCTTCGTGCAAATATGTTAATACTTTACACCAAAAGTTAGGTACTGCATCTATGCCTGCCCTGGGGTTTTCCACTTAGAGGCTTTTGTTAACTTTGTTTCAGTATCTCTAGCTGTTACTTCATCCCATTTCATATCCTGTATCTCTATACTTCTACAGACTAAAAATTGACATACACATTTCTAACACAATCAAAAAGTTTCACAAGAAAATGGGAGCAATGTGTAGAAACAAAAAATTCTTAACAAACACTGCAAGAAAAACTATAGCTAAAACCCACCTTCTCTCCTTACTCTTATATGCATCCCCATACTTACCAACCTCAAAAAATCAGAACTAAGTAAATTAACGTCATGTTATAATAAGACTGCCAAATTTGGAAGAAATTCCACACATTCACCTCATCACTGTCAATGCCTAAAAAATTTGCCTTGGTTGGAACTACCTCATGTTATGAACTATAATCAGTTAATAATGGCTCACAAATTAATGCACAATGCTGATAACGTACCTTTCCTAAAAAATCTTCTATACCCCTACTCTAACATTTATAGTCTCTGATAATCTAACAAAGATTTACTCCAAGTAACCAAAGTATGCAATACAGCAGGCAACTCTCTTTACTCATACTTTGTTGCTAAAAATTGGAATACCCTTTCACAAAGTATTAGATCCATAAGCAATCAATCATTTCAAATATCTCTCAAAACACACTTATTTGAATCCAGGTTTTGCACATGTAATACTCCAGGTTAATTATTAATTTAGCATTACTTATACAATTTGGCTGTACGTACTAACTCTGTTAACATATCCCTTCTGACAACACTACTTCTCTATAAGCAGTTACATTCCTAGCTGCAACTCTCACCATGGAAGCATTACTAACTATGCACTACTTTGCCTAAGTAATTTCCCTGCTTAATTTCCTAACTAATGTTATGCTCCTCCACATACTGTATATAAGTTCAACCATATATTTATCTATATTCAAGTGTTTAAAGTAATCTTCTATTTGATACTATGTATATATTTTTGTTTTTACATTTTTATCCTGTAAATGTGTTAACACTCATTTTTTTTACTATAATTTCTATTACTTGATGTTATGATTTTGTATGTAAGCTTAGGCTGGAGCTTTTCTCCCTGGGCCTCCACTGAAAATGGGCATTGTCCCATTTAGACCATCCCAGTAAATAAATAAAATAAATAAGATTATTCTTTCTTTTACTTCTTCTATCCATTTACAATCTTTATTATGTTCCAGAGGATCTTCATAGATACTTCTCCAAAATGTATCCATTTCTTCTTGTTGGCAGTCTTTCAGTTAATTTTACCTTGTTTCTCTATTCTCTATAAAACATTTTTGGGTCATCAGTAAATTGCTTATTTTGTACTTTTCCTTTATATTTATCTGTGTATCTTTTAAGTTTTTAAGCCTAGCCATGTATATCCCAGGTATCAGAACTTGTCAGGCATTTGGGATACATAGCTAGGCTTAAAAAGGTCCTTATGGTCATTAGCCTAGAAAACACCTATGCACTATCATAAATAGCAAACTAAAAATCTCAGCACAGATGGAAAACTTAGAAGTTACACAAATAAATATAAAGGAAAAGTACAAAACAAATAATTTATTGATGACCCCAAAAAGTTTTATAGAGAATGTAACTAAATAAGGTTTTGACACATAAACCCACGTATTTGGAGGTGCTCACAAGTAACTTATCAAAACCTCAGAGGCTTCTCATGTGCTACCCTCAGAAAACGCATGCAAACACAACCACTACACATAAAATATGCATTACAGTGTCTCCACAAGCAAGCCCTTAAGGCAAAATACCACTCATTCAAACATCTTGTTCATAGGAGACTCCATCATGAGACACACAGATGGCCCCCTCACCAAGTTGGATAAAGAGAAGGTTACAGTCAGTTGCCTGTTGGGGCCAGAATTCACCAGATCACACTAGAACTCGGGTCACTCAACCACAAGTACCAGTATAACTCAGTCATAGTCCATGTGGGTGTGAATGACCTGAGGTGTACCTTCATCAACTATATAAAAAGGGACATGATGGACCTCTTAGAATACATGTTAAAGGCTTGTATGAGTCTCACATTGAACAGCATTCTACCCTCAGCAAAAATGATGTCACAGTAAAACAGAAAACTATTGACTTCAATAATTGGGTTAGGTACTGGTGTCTTTCCAAAGGGATTCAATATTTGTCAGCCTGGGATAACATGATTGACAGACCATGCTATTTTGCCAGAAATGGCCTGCACCTTTTGCCACTAGGCTTTTTAGTACTGATCAAGGCATTAGCCATCTCATAGTAACTTTTTAAGTAGTGCCAAACCAACAGACTTACCAGCGTAACAAATTCTTCTAATGCCAAGCTGAAGATACTACTGTTCAGTGCTAGGAGTCTTATCAAGAAACTGCACTCCCTGGAAAGTCTCTTTACCCTGGAGAATGCTGACATCTGTGCAGCTACAGAGACATGGTTCAAGGCTGTAGAAAGCACCCCAGCAGTGCAAGGCTACAATGCCTACCTCACATTCAGACCACCCTCTGAAAAGGGAAAAATAAAGGGAGGAGGTGTTTCTATTTGCATAAAAAGCAATTACACCCCTAGATTGGTCAAGCAGGATAACTCACTACTCTACTCTGTCTCCAGCTGACAACTGGCAAAATCCACCACCATATCATTGATAGCTACAGGTCCCTGGCCATAAACCTGAAGTTACTAGAATTACTTACCATTCAGCCCAACATACTGCTCATGGGTGATTTTAACTACCCCTCCATAAACTGAGAAACATACGACCACAAACATGAAGGCTCAGAGATTCCTGGACTTTGTCAATGCAAATCCTTTGAACAACTGGTCTGCACTCCCGCTATGGGCCCAAATATCCTTGACATAGTACTCACAAACATGGGGGAGCATTGCTCCTCCCAAATGTAATGTCCTCATTGGTAAAATCAAATCATAAATCAGTCTCCTTTGAAATAACTGTCACATTAGTACCCACATCAAACCCTAAAACCCTAAAGAATTTTTCCAAGGCAAGTTACCTCCTATTAAGTGATTAAGCATAGGCAAATTTAAAGCTCTCCCTAACTTTGAAAACATGGAGGCCTATGCAGAAGTATGCACAAATGCCTATTACAAGCACTTAAATAACTGCATAGAAATGGCAGTACCTGACAGAATTAAACCCAGGTCTAGCTGTAAAAACAAGCCTCCCTGATGGACTCCTGGTATAAATAGACTATACAACAAAAGGAAGAAATTCCTGTCTAGAAGTAAGTGGGAGGGACCACAACAGAGAAACAATTACTCATTAATCTCAACAGGCAAATCAGGGAACTAGTCAAGCCTTCAAAAGCTAAATACAAGACTAAAATAGCATCCCAAGCAAAGGATAACCACAAAGAATTTTTAATTTATGTCCAAAACTTCAGGGAAATGCTCAACAATGTGCTCAGTTGGCTGTAGATGGCACTACCTATACTCAGCCAGAATAAATAGCAAACCTGTTAGTCGATAAATTCAGCTCAAATTTCACTCCTGTTATCACAAAAGAACAGGTTGTCACTGTACTCTGTAAAGTTAGAAATATGGCATCAATGAGCCCTAATGCAATCCTAGGGTGCCTACTAAATATCTTGACACATGACCTAGCAGACTCACTCAGATCTCTATTTAACCACAGTCTCCAGACAGGCTTTGTCCCCATAGAGTGGAGAACAGCAACAGACATCCCTCTGCACTAGGGGATCATCAACTGATTCAGAAAACTACTGACCCATAAGTCTGACTAGCTTCATATTCAAGGCTATGAAAAGGATAATCATGGACCTGATTAACAACTACACAGGAAATCTTCAGACTCTAGACCCAACCCAGTTTGGCTTTGTCAAGGGCAGGTCCTGCCTCCTCAATCTGGTGGAATTCTTTGAGAATGACACCATGGCCATGGATGAGGGTAAGACAGTGCATACTGCCTGCCTTGACCTGGCCAGGGCATTTGACAGAATATCCTACTTGGGTATTATAGGTAAATTCACAAAATTGAGCATAAACCTTTACTTCACAAGATGGATAGCCAAATGGCTCGTGGGTAGGACACATGTTAGAGGGGGAATCCACATCCAGCAAGAGGCCGGTCATCAGTGAAGTACCACAGGCCTCATTGCTGGGCCCCCTCCTGTTTGGAATATACTTCTCATATGTCAAGGCAAATGTAGATGGCCTTTAGCTGACTACGTTTGCTGATGACTGCAAGCTGGGGGCAATTGTTGACTCCACAAATTATGTTGATATCCTACAGAAAGGTCTGATGCAGACTAATGTTTGGTGTCAGAGCTATGGCCTCAAATAAAATGCAAACAAGTGCACAATAATACCCTCTGGGAAATCAAATACCCCTGCAAATTACAACATTGATAGCACCCCCCAATAATGCACCCAGTGGTGAGGGATCTGGGTTTTCCAATTGATAGTAATTTGAACTTTGACCACAATGTGTCCACGGTGATGAGGAAATCCTTCTATGTGGTTCAGCTTATAAGTAAGGGCATGGCATCCAGATCTAAGGATGTCATGGTATCACTCTACTCAACCCTCATCAGATCAACAATTGTGTACAATACACCGTTTGCCATGCACCTTGCCAGTCACCTGCATTGGTTGGAATGTCCTCAGAGGTTTTTCACAAAAATACAGGGTATAACCAATATGTCATATGTGGGTCAATTAAAAGCCCCATCACTGTATTCAGTTTACTACCAATTACTGAGAGATGAGCTGTGTCTGACCTTCAATGCGGCCTCTGAGCTAGCCCTGACAGAAATGTTGCATATTCGCAAAACTAACTGCACGAGTGCTATTTGCTCCAAAAACCTAAACCTGATCTATGACATGAATAGATCATGGTGGAGAGATAGATATGTGTCCTAGAGACTGCCCCTACTCTGGAATAGGCTTCCTGGTCATGTGAAGCAGTGCCATTCCCTGACCATCCATTTTTAATCACAATCTGGACCAATGGAAGGGAAATTGCAAATTCACTCCTGGGGTGGCGTCCATGTCCCTTATGGACAGAGGCAGTCTGTAAAAATAGTGAAAACCCTGCTTGTTGGTCCTTGTTATCATTCCCCTAGGGACAGAAAATTGGGTGAAATCTGTGAAAAACTGGTTAGGCTTGTAAGGGTTCTCGAGCCACTAGCCTAGTGATCTCCTATGAACTTATTAAGCTATGACAAGGCTTTCAACAGAGAATGCAGCAGTTAACATTCTGTCATGCTGTGCATCCATTGCAGCCATGACCTGTCTATGTCTGCATTCCTGACCTTTATGTAACACATGCAGCTGGTGTGCTACATGATCAACAGCATGAGCAAGTGCTCCCAGGTCAGATCCATGATGTCACTGTGGGTGTTCATTTGCTTGTAATAGTAGGTGGACACACTGACATGTGACCATGCACATCGGATACACTCCCATGTGTAGTCAGGTGGGCTGTATTGTTCCATCATAGGGAAGAGTAATTTTTACCAGACTCTACATTGCTCATCATTATGTCTGTCATTTTCATGTCCCTACATCATCAGAATGTCCAGCCACAATATCCATATCTGAGGCTATAGCATGAGCTACATGGCTAGCCCCTTCTGGGCAGAACAGTAAAACCAGTTCAGTTGTCTTTGTGAGTTGGGCCATGCTATCAAAGTTAGGCACGTCATATCCCACCTCAGGATCAGTGGATGGGCTATTGGAGGAGCCAGGCAATGTGCTACAAGAAGATACAGATGACACTTCAGATACCTTCACAGAAATAAATTGATGCAGCTTAGTTATGAAATATGGGATAGCTATATTACTACAATGCTAATGCTGATATGGAATTACTAGGATGTTGTAGCTGAGGGTGATTCAGGAACCCTGTTTAAGACAGGTGACATGTATGTTGCATATCAAATAAATATAACAGATAAGGATAATACAAATACTAAAACCTACATGACATGTCCTGTTGTGACTACACCACCGGAGGAGAAGGTTGAAATGCAACAGTCATGAAAACATCATCATTAAGCACATACCAGGCATCATCAAGCACATACCAGGCATCATGTAGATTCCAACAGAGATATACACTCAGGAGATATATAGACACATACCAGATGGGGAAGGATGACATGCAGATTGCAGTTGTCCTATCATCTATCATAATAATCCTGTAGTATACAAGGCACACTAACATCAACATGTGACTATGCTCCACAGTCAGGAATGAAGCCAGAGGCACTTAGCAAATATGACTCATACTAACAGGATATGAAGACGCTTACATGACAAATAGTCCACATGTCCAGATGTACCTGTGCAAGGAACATGGTAACATGAATATCCTAGATAACAGGTGTGCCAAACAGAGCTGCATCATATCAGCAAGATGGACAACCCTACCTCGTCTGTTTGTACATGCAGGTTCAAGGCACATGGCTTGAGATTATGTGGCTGTAGGTTAAAATGGCACAAAATCATCAACATGTGAGTATACTCCATAGTCATGACAGGCAGCAGAGGCGCAGAAAACTATGGATCACACTAATAGTATACTGAGACACTTACACACCATGTGTTGCTGCTGTGCAGATGCTGAGGGACCTATGGAGCTGAAAAAAATCACACGTTTCTGGGAGTGTTATATATTTACTTTGTTGGCTGAAATACTTACATTGTGCATACTCATCAGGTGTGTTTCCATGTTCATAGTGTAATTCTGCTGTTGGAACACAAAATAACAATAATGTGATAATAGTGAAGTAAAATTCCTTATGGAGAAATGTGTATGCAGCAGAGTTTTGGAAGTTAGGGCATACTTGTACATCCTAGAACACCTCATTCAATACCAGCCCCAGGCATCTGATGATCTCGACTGGTGGTATGATGTCAGGCCAGGAAAACTGTTACCTCATCAGGGGTGGTGGCCCACCTCCAGTGGCATTCCTCACCCTCTCATAGTGGTGGACTCTGTTGGCTGCAATAGGGATCATGGCAGAACAATGTTACTGACAGGCTTCCGTAGATCTATTGTGACCACCCGCAGACATGATCTTGTTTGTCAGGTCCATCCACACTTGATTCCTCCACATGGAATTGCATATCCATTCAATAAGGTTGTGGCCATGTGGCACAGAACCTCAATTATAATTTCATTCTCTCTGTGTAAGAAATTGTCTCCCCAGTTGACATCTGGAAGACAGGGTGATATGAACATGTTAGACTTTATAAAGGGACTCACAGATTGACATGATAATATTACAAGCATATGTAAGCTGACATATTAATAAGCACAACAGAGTCTACATAAACTAGTCAGTGAACATAAAGCATACAAAAATACACAGAAGTTGTCGGATTCTATACACGTAGCATACACTTTACAGGTTAATCCGAAATAATTATGGAGGTATATTCACTGCATCAATATCTATAGCTCACTGGTGCTGTTTCTTTTTTATCCATACAGCTGTATATGGAGAAACTGTTCTTGTCATTGATGGACATTTATCCATCTGTATGCATATTGTTGAATTCTACCCTCCTTTATGTCACAGACACATTGCAATGCAGACAATTACAGTACATAATAAATGACTAACAATATGTGCAAGTTGACTGACACTGATTGATGATAGCATAGGTATGTGATAATAGCAATTTATTCTACCCCCAACAATGCCAGCAGATGGCAGCTTACGTTTGAAGGTAGCTGTAAATAAACTACACCTTAAAGTGAATTTAGATAGGTGCACACAGCTTTTGAGTACCATTTGTGCCATACATAATTAATGAGGTTCATTAACATTCAGTGTTTTGGAATCCCATTTCCAAATGTTCATGCAGGTTCTCAAAATCTGGTGCATTAACTAATAATTTGGTGTAACTGTGAGGTGCTCAGCCCAATTACCCCATAAGTACCATTAAACAGAAATATATGTAACATGTGCCCAGTGCTCTGCAAAAATCTGCTACCATCCTATATGTGCCAACTTTAAAATGTGATATTGATATCTTTACTGCTCATGCCATTGCTACCTGTGAACTGAAAAAGACCTCCATTAGCAGTTTGTAAGGAGTTTTTGCACCAGTGCCAAAAGAAATATTGAGGATGTTGTCTGAGAAGAGGCTTCAACATGTCTGGATGCTAAACTGGACTGAGGAGGAAGCCACCCAGATTCTCACTTTCTATGCTGTACATGAGCAGAGAATGAGAGCATGCCCCAGGAACTTTGCAATGAATGACAACTGGAACCAGATTGTGAGGAAGCACCACAGATAGACCGGGATCTACCAGACTGTTGCGCAGATCCACCACCACTGTTATAACCTAAATCAAAAATACACACCAGATCTTCACCTGACGGTTGCAGAGATCTGATGTCAGCCAGCATGGTTAAGCACTATTGCAAATTAATTGCTGATTTTCTACATGTGAGTTTAAATCCCATTGTAGCCTACTTTTGAAAATATTGGAGGTGATTTAGGTAATACTGTACATCACACATGGAAGACCTATGGTTGTTTGGTAACTTATACAGTACATCTTTTTCATACACCTAGCATGGCTATGGTTCATTGATGCCTATAGCACTTAGACTGTGGATGACTACACGTTTCCCCATTACCTGCAAAGTTTCTAGAAGCATCACAAAGTATACTTCTATATATGTGAATGCATACATTGGTAAGCTCTGCTTTGGAGAAAATACAACATTATTGTAATATCCATGTTTGTTCTAATTACTTTCATGAATATAAGCCCAAGGTAGGTCACCATGGCTGAAATATTTTACAGTTAATAACACAAAATGCATGTATAAGACATGTAGATATGTAATCCATACTCTGTCTTATGGCTGTAGGCTTACCACTGTATGTGGAGACATACATTATTGAATCACACAGTTGTGCACTAATGTCATTAATGACTTATTTAAAAAGTATATTCTGATCTTTATTTTGGTAAACTATGTTAAACTCAATATGCTGACAGATGTTAATGTATAAATTGGATAAATACACATTCCATCATTATTCAATAGTGTTTACAACAGCAAAAGAAGCATGATATCCATTAGCTCAAATGGCTAAACAATAGCAATGTGAATGTTTTATAAATATGTGTGGGTTTGACTCATACCGCTCAGCTGTACAGATTTCCGCAGAATGTCCAGATTTTTGCCTCATATTTTTTGTCCATTTTTCATAAAATTGTGGTTTTCTGGCAAATTACAGGTTAATCATTAAAGACTGAAGTTAAAAAATAATGACAGACATTTGAGTTTCAGACTTCATACCATTTATAAAACACATGCTAATTTAAAACCTGTTATTCTATCAACTTTCTAAGTTTGTAAGAGCGATATTTAAAAATTGTCCCTATTTTTGAGCCTTGGTTCCCCTTTTATTTATGGCTTTCTCTAGACTTTTTGCTCTAAGAGGTTGAGAGGTATGGTTTGACTCTCAATGTAGACTACCTTGGATGATATTTTGCAGTTCCATATTTCTTATTTAACAGCAGATATGGGAGATCTGCACTTAATTGATATGTTATGCAGTACTGCTTTTTACACATGTAGCATTTCCATGGTGCATTGACGCCAGTAACATTTAGGCTACAGATGACTATGGATACCGCCATCATCCACAAAGTTTCTAGAAGCATTGTACTTCTGTCAATGTATGTATGTATATATGTAAATGCTGGATTATACATATATGCATTACCTATACATTTTGAAATACACAATATTATGTAATAATTTTGTAGTTTTTAACACTGACTGCCCTCCTACATAAATTTGTATATTAAATACCACAAATGAACAGTAATTCCCTTAATGTGTAGGTATGTGTTTCAAGTGCAGTCACATGTTTTATTGCAAACTATGATACTTGGAACTCTGATATGTTATAGCTGTTCGTTAATGCTATGAGTAATGTGGTGGCATCCACACAGGATTGCATACTTTTGTTGTTTAAAGGCACAGCACATGGTAAAACTTGTACTTTTCTTAATTTTGAAACACAACTTCACTTATTCATATAGTTGAGTATTTTTAACTTCTTTTAATTGATGCAGTCACAGCTAAGATAGATTAGTGGGGATGGTAGGATTCAAGTTTGTAATGCAAACATAGGTGAGAGATGAAGTTTTGAAGTTTTGAATTTTTGTTCCTCCAGTTTGTATACAGTAATTCTCATTTGTGCACACTATTGAGAGTGACAGACCAATAACTTAATGTGCAAAATGTGATATTGTATTTCCTGTCAAGGCTAAGTATAATACTTACTATTTTCCACTCTTTTCTTGTTGTACATAGCAATCATTACTGTACTGACCTGAGACAATCCCTCAGCTGCAGTAATACTTCGTGTTTTCCTGTTTGCAGGTGGTGAAGACCATGCTTGAAATTGGTTGTTTTGCATAGGACGTATGCACAGACTTGAATAGCACCGGAGGGAGAGAGGTATTTTTATCATTTAGTTACCCATAAAATATCAGGATTAAATGTGTATTTCTTGGACCTTCAGGCATGCCGTGCTAATGTTAATGCTAGACTGCCCATAATGCACCAGCAATGCAAGTGTAATAGTCACTGATTTATTGTGAATAACAGTATAAGTTGAAGTTAAATGTCTTAGGAGTTATCAACAGGATGTTTTTGATAACTAGAGTTTATGAGATTTTTTTGTTGTTACAACCTAAACAACAGATATCTGACTATAACTGTCATAGTGTTTTTTTTCTTTCTTTTAAATTGTAATGGCTTGTATATGAATTGTTTGTATTGTTACTGCCGTTTGACTTGGAGATATTGATAAACTTGTATGCTTGGCAATGGTTTGGACTTAATGTTTTGTATGTAGTCTACTTGCTCTGTTAGTGTATTAATTATTGATGTTGTTGGCAGACATTTATTGGTATTGTATGCACTTCAGCTCTGCAGTGCTTCATGACTGCCCTCAAATGGCTACATGCCATTTGCTATCACTGTTGTGCTGCAAACCTCTCATCTTTTTATGGTTTGTCTAATTTGTTACTTAGTATAATCATGATCATTGTTACATTGTTTTAATTGTGCAGGTGCACATATAAACTTAATACGGGTACAAAAAGTTTTGACCACAGAAAATTTGACCCAGCATTAACAGATTCAAAAACTATATCTGTAAAACTTTAAATATATGGATCTAAGAATAGTACAGTATAAAATCTAGAACAACATCTACAGAATAAAACAACCATTAAAAACATTATATACACTGACCCCGGGATTCATGAACCTTGTGCCAGGCGCACGCATAGCATAGGCGTTATAACGCCAAATATGGCCACCGAGCGATTCAGGTATGACTCAATACCACGTGCACTACCAGCGTACGCCAGATCTGCGCAGCCCCCGGCATAGGTATGCTAAACACCCCACGTGCGGTGTTGCACCATGCAAATGAAGGCATATAGCGATTCACGAAGTGGCGTAGGCGCAGCATAAGTCCACGGCAATGTAAACCAAAAAAAAACGGTTTACATTTTCCCAAACATAACATGGGAGTAACGGAAGAGTGTCAGACCCAGGTATCACACTGTTACCATATGCCAATGGCGAAATACACAGACAATGTCAAAAGAAAACATGCACAACATGCAAATAACAACTTAAATGGCATGTCCACAGCAACTCACAGCAGAACCCTAGGACATGTTTGCGGAAGGTGCAAAACAATGAAATAATATAACAATGTTATAAAACAGCAGCTTAATACACAGCAGGTTCACAGCATAATACACCATGGTACGCATGGAACGCCACAACCACGGTGCAAGGGTTGCCAAGGACTCGCGGCAGTGTTCGGCTTGGTAACTATTAATTAGTAGTCAATGCCATGCAAATGAGGCAGATAATACTGAATCGCAAATCCCCCGCCGGCGTAAGGCTGTACCAAACGGCGCAGCGGTAATACACCGAGGAGTGGCTCAGAGGGAATACATGTCATCTGCAGAGGGGTGTGCCACCGTAGCAGGAAGCACATTGGAGCACAGCAAACCTGGGCTGTACATCGCAAGTCACAGCTGCAGGAACGGGGTGTGGGGTAATAGTTCAGCTGAGAGCACACAATGCGTGCAGAAGTGCATGTGTACAAGGATGTCTACGTTCCCCTAACCTAGTCATGTGACGCTCGCCCCGCAAACAACATCGGAAACAGGAAGGTGATGTTAAGAATATGAGGAAATGCGGAAGAAGTGTAATTGGAGTACTAATGAGTAATCAACACTAATCAACCCACAAAGGCCAATCGGCAGCAGCTGACAACTCTGCAAGCAGAGACCTGCAAAACGGAATAGGGGAGGCATATGAATGCAAAGAAAGTAGGGGAGGTAGCAGATTGCAAAGATAGAAGACCTGACACAGCAGAGCAAAGCAGACAGGCAGCACAACAGCGGCAGCACACAAAACGCATGATATGCCATGTCCCAGAAAGTACACATAACAGTGCTCTGCAGGATGCATGCCAGAAAATAGTAGGTGCAATGTGCAGAAATAGTAAGGGAAGGTCGAAAGGTAATCCATGGCAGGCAAGAGTAATGCAACACCAAAGGCAACAGTGTTGTAGTTCCATCGGTAAAACACGGAAGATAACCCCCAGATACGGCCATACAAACACACCCTATGACATCATTGGTGTGCACAGCACAATAGTATAAAGTGTGAATGCACACAACACACAGCCGTGTATTCCCAAATGCCACACCATAGGTGTAAACACACGGGGAACTTTTAAAATGTACATGTTGGGTGCTGCCGTGGCTGTGATCCATCAGCATGTGTTAGAGACAGACAGTGTTGTTGAGGAGGGTGCCGACAACCACCGTAGGCCTCGGAGGAGAAGGAGAGTGTTCAGACCAAGGGTAACCTACCAGGGGCTACAAGACCTGGAGATAGTAGAGCGTTACAGTGTGGACAGGGACACATTACAGCAAATAGTAGAGCTGTGCCGGCCACGCCTGAGAACAAGAAACAACAGAGGGGAACCCATCCCAGTGGACACAAAGGTATGTGTAAGCTTGCGAATACTGGCCACAGGTACCTTTCAAAGGCCAACTGGAGATATAATGGGCATCTCACAGGCATCAGCATCCAGGGTACTACACCAGTTCCTGGATGCCATGTTACCACATGCCAATGAGCATATATACTTCCCCAGATCTCAGGAGGATTTGGCTAGCAATATGCGCCACTTCCACCGTGTGGCACAATACCCGGAGGTACTGGGTGCGATAGACTGTACGCACACACAAATCAAGTCACCACCTGGCAAGCAGGGTAGACGCTACATAAACCGCAAGGCATTCCCCTCCATCAATTGCCAGATCGTGTGCAATGCTCAGGGCATTATCATGGATGTGTGTGCTGGCAGCCCTGGAAGCTACCACGACTCCCATATCTGGCATGCCTCACAGCTGTATCAGGTATTTGCCAGGGGGGACATCCTACAAGGCCATCTCGTAGGGGATGCTGGCTATGCACTGGAGCCATGGATGATGACTCCCATCAGGAATGCACACACACACACATGCAAGAACGCCATAATGAGGCACACGCATAAACCAGAATAATCATAGAGCGTGTGTTCGGGATGCTGAAATCACGGTTCCGGTGCTTGGATACATCTGGTGGAGCCTTGCAGTACTCTCCAGGCACATGTGCCCACATATTCATAGTATGTGCCATGCTACATAATATGATCCTGCGGAAGCAGCTGCTGCAGGGACATAACGGTGAAGGGCCACAAAGCCCACCACAACTGCCAAGGCCAGTCCAGGCACAGAGGGTTCCAGACCAGGCAGACGGAGGCGTACCCAATATGCCTACACCTTGGCAAAGAGGGAACGTATGGCACATACTCTGACAGTGTAGGCCCCATGGACTTACACCTCCCTACCTGCTCACACAGTGAAATGGACGGCACACAAACATGACCACCTGTAAAGTGTACTGTATGGGTGGCCTCATGTGTGACTCCAACATAGGCAGCCCCCAAACACTGTACACCCAACAGCCAGTGGAGCATGTAACGCCAACACCTGAACAGTACGCGGGTCCTACAGCATACGGCGTTGCTGTATGCCTGCCAGGTCGCAAAAGATGCATATATATATAATATATATCTATATATGTGTATAGATATATATATGTAGATAGATATAATTATATCTATATAGAAATATATGTACACATATACATATATATACTACAGTTAAGACAGGGAATTAGAGGGATGTAAGGTGACTGAGATGTAACCCGCGATATCTGTACATAGTATACATAGTGAAACTGGTAATAAGAAAAAACGGACACAAAACGGAACCACTGGCACTTGCAGTCTCCACGTGTAAAATTATTTCCTCTCAATACTGAACTGTTCAAAAAAATATTTTGCGTAAGCAACCATCTGCCAAATAACTACAATCCACAGGTTATAATTCAAATTGAATATAGCTCAAACCAAGCTGTTGCAAGAGTAACTTGGAATAAATCCACAGACTGTATTTCGTTTTGGCTGCAGGTGATGAGTAACACAGCATTGTGGTCGACCAGGACCGTCATAGCGGTCAGATACCACATGCCTGTACAATAACAGTAGGAGCATAGGCAACAGGTGCAGTGACACAGTAGGTCAATGTACAGTGTCCCTGTGCCCAGACCACTGCCTACTGTACACTTGGCTAGCCACACACCCAGAGGGCTGTAACACCGGTGAGCCAGTGCATGTCCCCGTACACGTAGTCTGTGTATTGCCATCATAGGGCAGTCACAATAACATGTTGTATGAGAGATATATTGTACCAGGTGATGTGTCATGTGTGCGTATGTTGAGTTGCAGAGCTGTTCACCCATCCGCAACATCTCAGTGCATGATGCCTTGTGTAACATGATGTGTGGAACTGCAATGTGATCCACAACAGGGTCATCCGTGACTGGTGCGTTGTGAATGGTGTAACCCATGGGTCTGCGGGATATACACTGGTGCTGTCAGTTGCCATGCTGGAGGCCACCAGTGGTGCCTACAGTGGTCATACAGACATACTGCATACATTGTTCTGGCAGGAATGTCCATTGTTGTAGGTGATGTGGTACTACGTGAAGGTAGGTGTGTGTTGTGAATGTTACCCATCCAGACGTGACCATTAGGTGCAGTCATGGTTGTCATGGTTGTCGACAGCATCACACCCATCCACAGCTGTCAGCTGTCAGCACCCTGTCCCCAGAATGGGTAACAGTAGCCCTCGTACTGTGTGACTAATGTGCAGATGGCGGAACACCTACTACTGGCTGGCTAACAGTGTCAGCTAGGAAGGCTATATGATGGCTGGAATACGCTGCTCTAATGTATAATTATGGTATCACAATGAATTACATTGATTCACATATAGTAAGCCATGGCTGCTGGCATGTAAACCGTGTACAACAATGACTGTGTGACAGACCCACCCAATGTGGAGCCGTGATGAACATGCACCCGTTAGAACACCAAATGAGGTACGTTGCAAGTAATGATGTACAACTGACAGCTATGGGCACAGCATGAATGCAGAAGCTAATCCCCCACAGGCAGTACCGCTCCATGTTGGTAGGGGGGCATTGCACGGGTACATGTGACAGTTGCTGTATTGCCACATGTACGGCATATCCGTCATATAGGGGTAGCACTGGTACGTGACTGTCGGGCATGCCTGTACATACGACCATGTCCCACAGGATATGTGTTACGTGTGTACAACACCTGTCGTACCTTCATCAGGCTGTGACGTGTATGGCTGCCAGTGTACCTGTGTGACATGTTGTACAATGGGTGCAAAGGTACGCGCTAGCACATTACATGCCCACATGTCCTGCACAGGTGCATAGCCTGAACATACACTACAAATAGGGTGTTGGATAATAGCAACCCACAAGAGGTGATGGGTATGGGTGGCAATCCACTATCACCTTTCTGAGTAAGGTGTGCATGTCCATGACACATTAGCACCTGAGATGTTAGCAGTACAGCTGTACAGGGCGGCATGCATATTTGATTACAAATACCCTTGCATGTTCCACCACTGGCCTGTTGACAGACAGACACCAACAGAATGTGCAGCATTGACATGTGCACAGCACATCACCGCTGGCTACAGTAGAACAGGGTTACTGTGTTATGTGCACCGAACACCAGCGCCAGCCACAGTCGAACACGGTATGTGTGGAACCCCGCCATCATTGTAGCCTATGCCACAGACAGACGTGTTATGCATCTGTGTATGTACGGCTGGGAATGGCCCTGGCCTAACAGTATAGCTGTGTCAGTGTTGCAAACAATATACTGAATGGGCTGTGTGTGTGAGGTGTGTGTCATATGTGTATGGTCTGATGGATGATACCAGCAGTGCCCCCGCTATGTGAACATCCCCGTCCCCATAAATGAATATCTAGGCTGTGCTCAACACCATGGTCACTGTGGGAGGGATGGTGCTGTGCGGTGCACCCGCCGACATGGTGGTGACAGCAGGCACTGGATGTAGACATATGTGGTACCCATGTCAGGCCGGGGTACCATCCATGTGCACGGGATATCACCGTGCGGGCACATACAGCACTGTGGTGAACAATTTCACAGCACATAGCACCTGTCAGGGGTAATGTGTATGCATGGATGTGCGATGCCAGCATGCACCATACACACCCCCACCAAGCAGGATGCTGCCTACCTTGCAGAGGGCCATCGTCCACACCATGGTGATGGACATGCGACATGTCTATATACCCATAGAAATGACATATGGAATGGACAGCCACCCTCCCAATACTGGTATCCCACAGGCGGGACACATCCCTGTGCCATGTATGTGATATACCCTGCCATACCATGCAGCCCTGTCCAGCAAGGCTGCATGTGCCATCACAGTCATACATAGTGCGATGGCCACATGGCACTTGCACTATCAACTGACCAGATCAGTAATGTGGCACTGATGCACCCTGTGGTGTCACAAGTGCTGTGCGTCAGCGTGTACAACGTGCGCGCGCACATGCTATGTATGACCATCCCTGCTAATGTCATATGATTAGACATTGTCCCATGTGTATCACATGTGCAATACAGGTGAGCCGTGGCAGGTTGTCCAAGACCCGTACAGTGCTGAGTAGATGTATATGGCACAACACATGCATGTACAGGTGTCCATGTGTATGCGTGCAGTGCCACCGCTGATGTCCATAACGGCTGCGTCTGTGATGCTACGTGACATATACACAGCATCCAGGTGAACAGTAGAACTGTGCACACATCGGGCCACGTGCTGATTGGTATGAACACAGGTGCAGGCAGGTACACATGTCCACAGAAGGTTACCATCTACATGGGGTATGTACAGTGTAATGAATTGACATAGAGATATGATATGATACCCACTGCATAACGGTGTGACAGGTGTGACAGCAACACATCAGCTGTGTCAGTGTCATGATGCATCTCAGAGATTACTGTGCAGATGTCGTACATGTCATAGCAATGTATGTTCAGCGGTATGCCAGTACATCAGTGTGAATGTGACCTGTCACCATCATTATGTCTTACAGATAATGCCTCGTTCACGACTGCCAGCCTTCAGCCGCCAGGAGGATGAAGTAATCATACCGTTGCTCCATGACAACTATGACCTGCTATTCAGCCATGTTCCACAGCAAGCGCAGCCGCGGGATGACCTGTGGCAGGATATGCGCAGGAGGGTGAATGACGTGGGTGGCAACAACCGCACCTACCAGCAGATACGCCGACACTGCACGGACCTTATACGGCACGTGAAACAGCATGCCGCCGCAATCGCCAGAGAACAAGGTGGAACAGGTGGTGGGCCACCAACCCAGCCCCCACTCACACACACGGAGGAGCTCCTGGCCAGTCTGGGGACACCCAGGGAACAGCATGCAGAAATACTAGCTGCCATCGTGGAGGTGGGTGTCTCCCAAACAATGAGCCTGGAGCTGCCTGGTAAGTCAGTCTTGCATATGAGTATGATATCCACTGTAGGTGTAGCTGTCACTGTACATCATGTAAAGTAACAACACATGCCAGGTATATGGGCACACAAGCCGCATACTACAGTATGCTACGTTGTGTTTGCAGACGTGTGCATACCACATGCTATCACATAGGTACATGATGTGACATGCACAGTGCGAACTGTGGCTGTCATACAGTCATGGATAATGTTTATACTGTTGTGTCGCCCCTATACAGGTACCTCTGGCGTGTCGCACAGACATGGGTCCGTCGCAGGTGAGACTGTTGTTAGTAACAGGCATGTTACAGTGTGAAGTTATGCGCCATGTGGCCAGGTATAGCATGCACACCTGGGTTTTGTTACAGTCACGGTATACAGGTTGCACCACCAGACGCACACATGCCACCCGTGTGCAGTAGATACAACCGTTATTATACACCGGCATGAAACCACAGTACCTGTCAGTGTGATATGTGCGGTCGGCTATGCATACAACGGTGGAGGTGTTCTACAATGGATGCATATGTAGTATGCATTGGAACACCATTCGTGGTACGCACACAGTACCGCACAGTGAGCAGTGATCTGGGCAGCACACACGTGTCACCAATGAGACATATGCCCCTGCATTGTGTGCACACGTTGTGACACGCCACCCAACATGTCCCACGCCCGTGGTGTTCTGTCTGCAATATTGTCACACCATCACATGACCTACACCCAACATAGCAAACATCCACACTGTTGTCTGCATAACCCTCGGATTGTGACACCTCCGACATGTATGGGTGTATGTCACATGGGACACCACAGCAATGGGTACACGATGCCCATCACACACAACTGCCCAAGACCCAGTCACACATGGCCATGGTTGATAGCCACAGGCATGTTGCCACACAGTACGTCTGATGTGGATAGACACCGTTGCACATTGTCCACACATAGTGCGATTATAGCCGTAGTGGACCACCTGTACATTTGATGTGGTACACCAGACTACCGGAATGCCTGTCTGCAGCCACCGGAGTTGCCACCGATGTCTACCATATATGTGCCGTGGAACAGCATGACTGTGTTGCAGTCATGGCAATGCAATGCGTCCATGTTATGCATCGCACAGCAACATACATGCGTCCTGTTGCCATGCAGTGGCACAGTGCCTGTACTCCCCACTGTATAGCTATGTACACGGCTCACACTAACCACAACTGCACATACATATTTGCTAAACATGCATTCTATCTGTAGGCTGTACACACCACACTGCACTGTGAAGCCCATTATGATGCGGTGCATGTGGCGGGACAGCATTGTCACACATGTCCACATGTTACCGCACATGTCGGCGGATTACATGTCAAGGTAACGTCAGCCATGTGTACTGTTAACCTGTCTGTGGCCACATGGTGTATCATGGTGATGCATGCAAACTACCATGATTGTGTGTACTGCATGCCTACTGATATGACACCTGCTTGATGTAGTGTGCACCCCAGGGCGGTATGCATACTGACACTATTAATGTCTGGGCTGCATTCCCTGTGCTGTAGTGTGGGAATGCTGCATGCTATCTGCAATATCACATGCATGGTGTGTCTGCGTGTGTGTGTGTGTGTGTGTGTGTGTGTGTGTGTGTGTGTGTGTCTGTGTGTGTGTGTGTGTGTCTGCGTGTGTGTGTCTGCGTGTGTGTGTGTGTGTCTGCGTGTGTCTGTGTGTAATGTACCTTGCAGTATGTCTTTGTATTCACAGGTGGTGTAGGTGCGTTCCCCTCCTGCGGTCCATCTGATGTTAGTGTCCCCACAGATACTAGCGGTGATGACCATATGCATGAGGTACAGGCAGGGTTGTCAGGGGCAGAAGCTGTGCCATTGGTTATCATCCCACCTATGTCCCCCTCATCCCCGCACACGGTTCTGATGCCGACACATACCACATCACCGTTGCCCATAGAGGAAGGACAGTCACCGTCTGTTGGCATTGAGCAGGAATGTGTGGTGGCTACAGAAGGTGCGCCTACACACCATGTTGCCAGTGTAATGACTGGTGATGTGCCACACAGGCATGTGGCTGGTGCTGCTCGTAGGAGGACCTCTGGCAGACATGCACCTGCTGTACAGGGCGCAGCAGCTGGTATCACCAGACGCATGTTCCAGACTGTAATGGCGGCACAGGCACGTGCAGAACGGCAGAACCAAGAAGGGCAGAGGCTGCAGAGGGCTGCAATCTGTTCCCTAAATGACAACATCCAGTCACTGGCGAATGCTCAACAGCAGATTGCTAATGTACTGGATAGGCGATTAGGTGAAATGGTTGGAATCCTCGACCGAGGCATGGCAATCTGCGAGCGTGAGCTGTCTGTGCTGGAACACCTGGTAGGGGTGAGGCGTAGGACACGTGGGCATAGGCCAGCAACACCACCTAGTGTAGGTCGACATGTGCATGCCACCTCTCATGCCCACTCGCACAGTGCCGGTAGCAGCAGCAGTGCAGCTGGTGCTACACCGTCCACACCAGGACACAGCAGGCCACGTGGACGTGGCCCTGGCCGGTCCCAGCGTGGACACGGTTCCAGTGGACATGTGTCATCGGACAGTAGCCACTCTTTACCTCCACCCGGTAGTGCCCGTGTGACCCCAGGCAGGCACGGGTCACGTGGCCGCAGACGGACACAGTGAGCCGTACAACCTGCACTGTACAGTCTGGGGCTGCCAATTATACCCCGTGTAGGCATCACATATGGCTGAACTGTGTACACACATACCCACACATGGCAGACACAACTGTAGGGCTCCACCACATCCACATGCATTCTGCACATTCATGCCCAGTAAACTCACCGGCTCTTACACACACACATGATGTCATCCATTGGTGCAGCCTATGCCCCTGGCAGACATATCACCCTGTGCATATGATGAAGCCTCTGCCGCATCCCTGTCATCCACACCATCGGTGCAGGGCTATGCAAATATATTCTGATGCACAGGGTGGACAAGATAGTGAGAGGTGTATGTGATAGCTGTGTATGCATAGCGTGTGATGTGTATGTTGCAGTGGTTGTGTATGAAAACTGACTGGTGCGTATGTGACGTGGGTTGTGTACTGTCAACATGCAGCAGACATACCATGTAGTGCAGGTGCAGCATGCATTGAGCTGTGTTCACGGTATGTGTGACAGTTACATGTGTAGCACCATGTTGGTTCTGATAACCTGAATCCCTCCTATGGTGTACTCCCATGTGCCTACAAGGAGCACTGTTATCGGTCCCCCACATGTAGCTGTGGATTACCCACAGGCACATCTGGCAATATCAGCATACCACATGTACCTGCAAAATGCCTGGACACCTACATAGGTTCATAGGTGCATAGGTACATACTAGGCTATCTGCCCTAGGGCATGTATAAGCCTAGCCAGAGTGTGTGCGGCTTTCACCACCCCTTAGGATGAGGATACTATACCCATTAGTTTGCTGTGCCTCTGTCCAGCAGTGACACAGAGATGATTCCGGGGGTATACCTATGATCTCCCATCCACTCGTCAAGCTTTCTCATGAACAGAGTCAGTGAGGGGCTCTGCCTCACAAGGACTGGGATTCTGCTCCATAGTGTAGGGAGTCTCTGGGTGATGAACCTGTCCCTCCAGCACGTCCTATTTATATCCGTGTTGAGGTTTGTGTCTCTTGCTCTCGTGGCTCTGGTTGATTTGGATCTTATGAGGTGGAGCATGTCCATTAATTCCAGGTTGGACATGGCCTTGTATGTCAGGCACAGATCACCTCGGAACAGATGGTATGCGACTGTATATAGCCGGAGTTTCTTCAGTCGGGCAGCGTGTGACATATGTTTGAGCCCCTTTATCCTTTTGGTGGGTAACGTTTGGGGTCCTTCCAACTGCTGCAGGTGTCGGGTTAGGTACATTCCGAATGGGGCATTGTACTCAATCATTGGTCTGATAAGTGAAGAGTACAGGGGTACAATGACCTCCACTGATCCAGATGTGAATCCCTTCATGATCAGGTGGGCAATGTAGAAGGTCTTCCTAACCACATTGGCAATGTGAGTGTCAAAAGAGAGGTTACTGACAAGTTGGGTCCCCAGGTCCCTGATAACGTCTTCCATGTTTAATGGATTACCACCTATGTGGTAATTAGGGGTTACCTTGTTTTTCCCAAAGGGTATGACTATACCTTTCATGGCATGTAGCTTAAGGCCATGGCTCTGGCACCAGTTATCCATGTCTATGAGACCTCTGGTGGATGTCTGTGTCTGATGAGGTGTCGATTATGGTGCCCAGTTTGCAGTAATCTGCATACTTTGTCAGCCACAATCCCCCTATGTTTGCCTGCACGTCAGAAAAATAAATGCCGAACAAGAGGGGGCCCAGGACTGAGCCCTGTGGGATACCACTCGTGACCGGCTTAGAGTCTGACATGGCACCAGGAACTCTAACCCTGTGGGTTCTGTCCTTGATCCGGTTTGCAACCCATCTTGTGGCATATGGGTCTACATCTATGCTGGTGAGCTTATCTATGATGCCCGCGTGGGGTATTGTGTCAAACGCTTTTGCTAGGTCAAGGTAGGCTGTGTGAACTGCCTTACCCTCATCAATGGCCTTAGTGACCCTTCCGAAAAGGTCGACCAGGTTCAAGAGGCAGGATCTGCCCTTGACAAAGCCGACTTGGGTATGATCCAGTGTATGTAGGTCCCCAATGTCTTCATTTATGAGCTCCATTGTGATCCCCTCCATAGCTTTGCAGACAAGGCTCGTCAGGCTTATAGGGCGGTAATGTCCAGGGTCCGTAGATGCACCGCCTTTGTGGAGTGGGACCACAGTTGCCATACGCCATTCTTTGGGTACGTATCCTGTAGTAAGGCTAAGAATAAACAGCAGCCTTATGTGCGGGTTTAGGTCCTCATTGAGGTCGTGTAGCACACGGCTGGGGACACCGTCCGGTCCCATTGATGCTGTGTTTTCCGCTTTAGAGAGAGCAGCTCTCACCTGGGCATCTGAGATGTTTGGGAGGCTAGACTCTGGTGGGATAGATATCTCACCTCTTGGGGGGGAGGGATGGGAGAAATATGCACGGAACCTGTCTGCCAGTATGTTGGCAATGTCTGTGGGTTCAGTGATCATTGTACCATTCTGGACTAATGCCGAGCATAAGTGTGAGCTTCCACCCATGTTTCTACCATAGCTACAGAAGGCCTTATGGTTGTCTTTTGTGTCTTTCGCAAGTCCTCTCCCACAGGTGGCCTTGGATGATTGTATGAGTGATCGTATTGTACTGCTAGTATTGATCAGAGATGCCTTCCCTGTTAGGGATTTCGCTCTGTCATGTAGTAGCTTTCCCCTCTTGTTGTAGAGTTTGTTTATGGCTGGGGTCCACCAGACCGTGCGCCTGCCTTTGGTAGAAAGGGTCCTGATGTTATTAGGGATTGCTTGATCCATACATTCCTGGAGGTGCTCGTAGAAGGCATTTGTAAGGGTTTCAGCAGCGTGGGTGTGTTTTCCACTGGCTCGGAGGCCTTGAAGGGAACCACTCCAGTCTTAAGAAGTGTGACGTTTGCTTTTGAGAAGTTCTTCACCATGGTCTCCTTTGCTGGGGTTGGGGGCGGGATGTGGATCTCCAGTGAGATTAATGTATGGTCTGAACTCACCGATGAGGGATATACATCCAGTGTGGAGCATGTCGTCCCCATGTGTGATGATCAGATCTAGTATAGTTCCTCCTCTTGTGGGTATGGTGACTAGTTGTTCCATATCATTCAGGTGTATGAACTCCAGGAACCTTTGGGCTAGGGTGTTGGGTCTCGGGTGATGTTCCCGGTCTATGTTTGGGTAGTTGATGTCACCCAATATGATGGTGTTTGGAGAGACATTCATACTCTCCAGTGTCTTCAGGAAGGCTGTGTGGGTATCCTGAGTTTGAGAGGGTGGTCTGTAGCATGCTGCAAACTGTAGGGAAGTCCTACCTATGGTTAATTGCACCTGGATGGTCTCCGCTGCTACGTGCGTTGCCACTAACCTGGAGGTGTGGGTATCCTTTATGCATATGGAGACTCCCCCTCCTTTTGTGGTTATGTCCGGATCTGGGGCCGGAACGCGTGATATGAGGTATAACCTGACAGTGCTGGGGTGCTCTCAGGAGCCTTGAACCAGGTTTCAGTCACAGCACAGACACCAATGTTCTCCATACTGAGGAGGGCTTTGGGGGCATGCAACTTGAGGTTTAAACTTCTGGCATTGAGCAGTATTACCCTTAGTTCTTACCAGGTTTGTTTTCTAGGGCGGTAGGTTTATCATTTGAGCCTTGCCTGAAAAAGGCACTATGGGGGTGGCAGGAGCCTTTGCCAATATCCGGAAGCCCAGGGGTGACAGGTGCAGGCCGTCCCTTGTGAAGCAGCGTGGCTTGTCAAGCATGTCATCCCAAGCAAACAGACATTGGACCCCCTTATACTGACACCGGTAATTACGCCAATTATTAAAGCTGATCATTCTGAGTCTGTATTGTGGCATCATTCTTGGTGAGGGTAGGATACTGCTCAGGGTCAGGGTCATACCAGCCTGGGCTACATAATCTGAGAGCCCCTCTATGTCTCTTTTCATGTAGTCCAGGGAGGTATGTCTCAGGTCATTCACACCGGCATGGACAATGACTGCGTCATACTTGTACATGCTGCGGAGTGACCTGTGTGCTTGTGTTATGTGGCAGATTCTAGTGCCCGACAGGCAGCCTACTGTGATCATTTCCTTGTTCAGTCTGGTGGGTGGGACGTCAGTGTGTCTGACTATGGCGTCACCTATGACAAGTTTGTCTGGCATTGTGTGTGGCCTTAAGGGCTGTGACTGTTTAGCACACTGACTTTGAGAACTATGAGTTGCATGTCCTATGTCTTGAGGAGGCAGTTGCTTGGGTGCCTGCTTTGGAGGCCTCTGTAGTTTTGGTATATGTCTGAACAGTGCCTCCGAGTATGTCTTTGTGTGTTTATGTGTATGTTTTGCAGTTGTGATAGTTCTATGTGAAACTGGGTTTGTGGTGTGCATGGTGTCCTTCCTCCTGTCTGGTCTTGCCGGTCCTGAGTTGAGAGAGCTCAGCTTCCAGTTTGGCTATATAGTCGCATCTCTCACATGTATTTGTGTTTTGTGGGGGAAGGTGTGGGTTGTCTGTGTACATGAGGCAATTGTAACATTGCCTCAGGATGCCCAGATTCACCAGCTGAACAGGAGAGGACGCTAGCAATTTACCCTTCGACATGCTAGAAAATGGGAAAGTGTTTGCTGTGTAACTGAGTCAGAGGGACCTATAGGGACATGGGTACTCAAGGGGATTCTAGGCTAATGTAGTACTTTGTTTAGTATATATGTTCTTTACCTATATAAGAATGCTTTAGGAGCAAGTGCTGAGCTTTTGTGATAGAGAATAGTCAGTTTAGATTGCAAGTAGAGGAGTTCAAGGGAAAACATGAAGAGCAGAATGTACGGAGCCAGACATAGTTTACCGTTGTGTACACAGTACATGACACACATGTCCACACATATACTGCACCTGACGCCTGTGGTCGGTGCCACAGGCTACAGTGGACAGAGACATCACATACATGGCAGGACACAGTACAGGTATGGTGACATTGTGCAGGTGTCGTACACAGCGTGCTGCCCACTGACCTCAGGTGTCACCTGTCAGCTGTGGTGCACGCAGTGCAGCAGTAGGACGCTGTACCAGTACAGGAATACGGCTGCAATCGTGGGGTGTACACCACTATGGTGCACACCCCATAGTGTGCAGATGGGGACATCTGCCTGTGTGGTCAGCACCCTCACAATACAATGCACCCACATGCCATGTCACAGGGGGCGCACATGCACAGGTGGCCAGTATGGCTCACACCTATGGCATCGACAGGGTTGTGCAATGCAGCACCAGTACGGGATGGTCACCCTGTGTGGTTAGTGTCCGTTCACAACAGTATATCTGCATACACCCTCACACCAGGCAGCAGATATACAAACATGTTGACACACACACATGGTGGTGACCACACATGTATACACGGAGAGACAACGTGTTGCATATACTGCACCATCCACATCCATGCACCCCACACTGAGGTATGTACAGATCTCTACTATGGTGTACAGGGATGTGTGGCACATGGGACATAGTCCCCCCGATATGTGGCATACATGGGCACACATTCCTGCACACATGTCTGTGCTGGGAATGCCACACCCTCCATATGAGACATGTGCAGGCGTGCAGCAGTATGTAGTGCATTATGCGTACCAACACTGTATCCAGCAGATGTGCCGATATATGCACTTGGGAGGTGGTAGGTGTTACAGTAGCCATGTGATATACAGTCGATGACACCTGACAGATGGGTATGCATTATGGCAGCACTGTCATGTGACAGCGATATAGCATACTGTATGCACATGGCAGGGTAGGATGGTGTGTGACACACCTGTGAGCCACCACCTGCACACATGCATGTGGACAGGTGTTTAAACATGATGTACACACATACCGCCATATGTGCTGTTACTATGCCACCATATAACGGCCCCATGATGGGTACGCATGTGGTAGGGAGTTGCAACTATGTTATGGACATCGGCCACTGCTCATGCATGGCTGCGCCATGCACAGTACACGTGTCACATGTGTCCCCTGATGCCATGTGTGTATGCATTGCTACGTGTTGACATGTGTGTTGACATACATAGAGCATGGACTGTGGTATGGTATCACAGCTGTCACAGGTGAACAATACAAGGGTATGTGTCCCAGTCAACACCGCTACACCCTGTAGTGGGAGCATACCACAGACATGTGTCCACCTTCCATTCATGTGTGTAGCACCACGTACGCCAGTGTTGTGCATGTGGTACATCACAGGCTTCGTATGTGTCCTGTGTGCAGTCCATGCACACAGCCAGACAATCACATGTATGACATATCCGGACGTTGGTTCGCTCTGGTACAGCAGCAGTCATGTGTCATAGCTGTGTCAGGGCCGTGGTATGTGTGGAGCCGACCTGTCTATGTATACTGATATGGGCGGATGACATCACACATGTGGGATCATTGTTAGTACATGTGTACTCTGCACGACTGGTGTACACCGCTATACAGACCTGTGGACATATGTCACATGCTGTTGTTGGACCGTGAGGATTACTGCTGCACTGATGACATGGTGCTGGCATGGCAGCTACAGTGTTCACTGCAGTGTGTACATGTTTGACCTGCACCTGTGACGCCTGTGATGTCATCTGTGTGTGTACGAGTAACTGCATGTGTGACCACCCTGTGCATGTGGACGGGTTTACCTGACCGTGACCTGCGGTGTGTACACTCCGTCTGCATGCCGGACGGCGCGTAGCACATGCTAAGTGTGTGAGCATGCCCGGGTTGCTGTTGTGTAGGTGGACACACACGAAGTTCCACACTCTGCCCCTTCATGCTCACACACCATGTGTATGCATGTCTGCACTTTTCAGATGCTAAGTGTGTGAGCATGCCCGGTAAGCAGTTGTGTAGATGGACACACAGTACAGTGCACACTGCGCCCGTCTGTGATTATACCCCGTGTGCATGTATGTTCCCCCTTTGCAACTGCCAAGTGTGCGAGCATGCCCGGTTTGCTGTTGTGTAGGTGGACACACACGACGTTCCACACTCTGCCCCTTCATGATTCAACCCCATGTGTATGCATGTCTGCACTCTGCAAATGCTAAGTGTGTGAGCATGCCCAGTACGCAGTTGTGTAGATGGACACACAGTACAGTGCACAACGCACCCGTCTGTGATTATACCCCGTGTGCATGTATGTTCCCGCTTTGCAACCGCCAAGTGTGTGAGCATGCCCGGTTTGCTGTTGTGTAGGTGGACACACACGACGTTCCACACTCTGCCCTTTCATGATTCAACCCCATGTGTATGCATGTCTGCACTCTGCAACTGCTAAGTGTGTGAGCATGCCCAGTACGCAGTTGTGTAGATGGACACACAGTACAGTGCACACCGCGCCCATCTGTGATTATACCCCGTGTGCATGCATGTTCCCCCTTTGCAACTGCCAAGTGTGTGAGCATGCCCGGTTTGCTGTTGTGTAGGTGGACACACGACGTTCCACACTCTGCCCTTTCATGATTCAACCCCATGTGTATGCATGTCTGCACTCTGCAAATGCTAAGTGTGTGAGCATGCCCAGTAAGCAGTTGTGTAGATGGACACACAGTACAGTGCACACTGCACCCTTCTGTGAGTATACCCCGTGTGCATGTATGTTTCCCCTTTGCGACCACTAGGTGTGTGGCCATGACCAGTATGCCATGCGTGGGGACACAGTACAGTCAGCACCGACGTCTGATACTAGGCGTGTAGCCTTGGCCAATGACATCCTGCATAGCCATGGTGGGCGTCCAGGCGAGTTATATGTAGTTGCTATGCCACAATGGCTGCCTACATCATGCACGCTGGTTGCTCTCTCATAGGGTGTACTGTATGTGGTGCATCCCATATCCATGTCGTGATGTTGTGCACCGTAGTTAGTATTCCCGAGGGCAGCACTGCCGTGTTACTGTACGCCCACCTTGGGATAGTAACATGCTGTGTGACTGCGCACTCTGTCTTCATCCCCTATTGGCTGCCTTGCCTCTGCAGATGATGTCACCCACCTAGGAGTATGCCTCTTGACAGTGCTGTGCTCAGTAATCTCGGTAGCGCGTTCTGTAAATGCATCATGCTGTAGTGTGTTCATGTAGGTAGGCGTAGGTTCAACTCCCGGCCCTTTCCCGTGTGTGTGTGTGTGTGTGTGTGTGTGTGTGTGTGTGTGTGTGTGTGTGTGTGTGTGTGTGTGTGTGTGTTTCCAGCTGCCTCTGGAGATAGTAATGCTTTTAGACGCTTCACAACACATACCTTGGCTATCGGCGTCTATTCCTTTACGGATGATGTCACCCACCTAGAAGTATGCCTCTGACAGTGCTGTGCTCAGTAATCTCGGTAGCGCATTCTGTAAATGCATCATGCTGTAGTGTGTTCATGTAGGTAGGCGTAGGTTCAACTCCCGGCCCTTCCCCGTGTGTGTGTGTGTGTGTGTGTGTGTGTGTGTGTGTGTGTGTGTGTGCGTGTGTGTTTCCAGCTGCCTCTGGAGATAGTAATGCTTTTAGACATTTCACAACACATACCTTGGCTATCGGCGTCTATTCCTTTATGGATGATGTCACCCACCTAGAAGTATGCCTCTGACAGTGCTGTGCTCAGTAATCTCGGTAGCGCGTTCTGTAAATGCATCATACTGTAGTGTGTTCATGTAGGTAGGCGTAGGTTCGACTCCTGGCCCTTCCCCGTGTGTGTGTGTGTGTGTGTGTGTGTGTGTGTGTGTGTGTGTGTGTGTGTGTGTGTGTGTGTTTCCAGCTGCCTCTGGAGATAGTAATGCTTTTAGACGCTTCACAACACATACCTTGGCTATCGGCGTCTATTCCTTTACGGATGATGTCACCCACCTAGAAGTATGCCTCTGACAGTGCTGTGCTCAGTAATCTCAGTAGCGCGTTCTGTAAATGCATCATGCTGTAGTGTGTTCATGTAGGTAGGCGTAGGTTCAACTCCTGGTCCTTCCCCGTGTGTGTGTGTGTGTGTGTGTGTGTGTGTGTGTGTTTCCAGCTGCCTCTGGAGATAGTAATGCTTTTAGACGCTTCACATCACATACCTTGGCTATCGGCGTCTATTCCTTTACGGATGATGTCACCCGCCTAGAAGTATGCCTCTGACAGTGCTGTGCTCAGTAATCTCGGTAGCGCGTTCTGTAAATGCATCCTGCTGTAGTGTGTTCATGTAGGTAGGCGTAGGTTCAACTCCCGGCCTTTCCCCATGTGTGTGTGTGTGTTTCCAGCTGCCTCTGGAGATAGTAATGCTTTTAGACGCTTCACAACACATACATTTGCTATCGGCGTCTATTCCTTTGCAGATGATGTCACCCACCTAGACGTATGCCTCTGACACTGCTGTGTTCAGTGCTCCGAGTAGCGCGTTCCGTACCTGTGTCATACTGTCGTGCGGTTGGGTAGGTAGGGGTAAGGTCAATTCCCATGCCTGCCAGCTGTGTGTGTGTGTGTGTGTGTGTGTGTGTGTGCGTGTGTCTATGCTCCCAGCCGCATGGGTTCGGAGGTTATGGTTTTAGACGCTCCGCAGCACACATATATCCTGCTGACATCTCTGTGTTTGCGGATGTTGGGACGCAGATAGTGGACTGCCTGTGTGCCTGCTGTGGTTAGTGACCTCCGTAGCGTGTTGTCCACGTGTGTCCTGCTGTGGTGTGATAGGGTAGTGATGTGTAGGTTCCACTACCGGCCTTGCCACATGTGTCTGTCTGTATCTCTCTCGATGTATATATACATACATATGTTATGCCCATAGCGCTGCTCTTGCATGGACAGCTGTCTCCCATGTATCGCATATTTGCACGGCTGACACATAGACATGTGGTACGATGCATATCCAAACATTGTCCATGCAACGTCCGTGTTCCGGGAGGTGTTGCACGCCCTAGAGACATCTGCTGTATATCTTGGCAGACAGCTATCCTTGCTGTACTGTCACTGTACTCGTACATGCCATACACCTTGTGTATCATTGCCTGTTTATGGTGTGTGTATGTCTATCTGAGCTGTGTGCATGGTCGTGTGTATGTCCCACTATAATGGTCTGTGCATGTGTCACCACTATGGGTAATCCATGTAGACAGCAGTTTCATGTGCATTTCAGCACATACCTGTGGACAGTACTACCCCTCCTACAGCAGCACATTCCATCATCTTGCAGTGGATACTAGTGTTTCCCCACACATGTATCTGTGTCTGTTCATAACACTCCACCTCAGGGAGCGTATATCTGGATACGGCCTTATGTGATAGTGGGACACTCAGGGCCAGTCATGTCATGTTGCTCTTAGAAACATTGATAGTGGGCACAGTGATATGTTATGCATGCGTATGGCATTTCTGTGCGCTTTGGTGTCTTCCTCGCATGTTTGTCATTGTTTCCTGTCGTCAGTTATCAAGAGGGCGCCGGACTGGTACTGTTACGTGGAACACAGCAAACATATGAGGCGGACTTCTACACAGTCTGCGTACATCTGTGCAGTTGCAGGGTATGTGTCTAATACAACATACCTACTGTCTGACTACGATACACACACAGTGTGTGGCGGAATGACAGACCACATGACATTGCTTTGTATTTCACGGCACACTCACGCAGACAGTTGTATTCCTCACACAGGTCTACATCTGCTTATCCACACTACTTGTTCTTTCCTGTACCATATGTGTCCATCGTATTTGCGCTTCCCGTCAGTGGCGGGGCTCACGTACAACTATGGGGGCCTTGTAATTGTTATGTTGACACTTCATGGCACCCTGGGGGACACTTCCCTTTGTGTCTGATTACCTTCCACATTGACCTTCGCGGGGCATACGTTGTCATTCACAATTACCGGGGTAGGACATTTACATGTTTGCACATTTGTCCTGCTGTCTTTCTTCCCACCTGTCCGCCTAGTATCACCGGTTCAGTACATGTATTTTGGACAGGTAGCTCCTTCATACCCTGACCTGTTGTCATTATGTGTACACGCCCTGACGTTCGGCCATTGCCCTTGTTACGTTTCACATAGTGCTGTGCCTTCCTAGCTGATTGCTGCCTAGGCATTCCGGACTGTGTGGTGGGTGATAGGGAGCGCTATTTCCATTGCATGATTAGTGACACTCATAACATCCGTATTCATGGCTACGCAACTTGTATTCGCACAATGGTCTGACTTTGTATGGGGTATTTCTAATGTAGTCCCTATCTGTATTTCCTGTGCTATGCCTTACTGCAGCTGTGTTATTCTGACAGATTTCCAGTTATGGGTGCCATCTTGGTCATACGCATGTCCATCCATGGGAATCGCCTACAGGGCACTGATATAGGGCTGTACATATTTCACACCTGCTTTCCGCATTATCCGGTGGATGCTTTGCACCATTAGTGGGGATTAAGGCATGTGCTATACCCACATCCCTCCCACGGGGCGGACCTACGGATTCTCTGCCAAACAACACCTAGGCCCATTTCTGCATACCCAGGTTCCCATGCCTGCAACCCTCGACAGTACACATTACACATGGTTAATGTGTGCGGTACTGGGATGTGGACGCACTTCTATGGACTCACCACTCTGGGGATATCTGTTCATATGTCCTGCATTTCATGGACACATGTGTCATCAACCTTGAACACGCTTTTAGTGCATATGTATAGCTGTTCCGTAGTTGCGGCTGTCACTTCTTTTGCATCAATCGCAGCAGGTGTTGCGAATGGAGCAATTTTTGGAGTCCTACAATGGACACCAGTGTGCATGTGTAAAGTGTAGAACTTGCTGGACTGTCACCATCTGGCCAGTGGTTTTGACTGCTGCTGTATGTTCCCCGTTCGCAGATGTCTGTTTGACTACCCATATTATGTATTACTTGGCATATCTATATCCATGTGTCATATATACGGGACGTAGGTCTGTTGTGTGTACATATATACATGTGAACCCCTCGTTTCATACCTTGCTTTGTTACTGTCTGTGGATTACCTGTGTAAACACATCTATAACCATACCATGCCTTTCCACTGTACAGGTTCTGGCAGAGTGTACGGCTGGTTGGCCCTTTATCTTAGGTGTGTGTTACATTGACCTGTGTCTATCTGGCAATTTGCTGGCATTTCATGTGAGACTTACTTGATTCTATAGAGACTTGATTCTATAATTATGACGTGCTTCCACTGACCATATTTTTCTTTGTCTTCTGGAATCTTTCTGTAACCAGTCCTTTTTGGACACTTTCTATTGTTGTTCATGTTTGTTTACATATATGACTACTTTGGTATGTTGTGCTATTATTGTGTGTGGAGCATTTCTCCCCGGGCCTCTACTGACATTGGACATATATCCAGCTAGACTAGCCCAGTCAACAAATGTAAACCAACATAAAACTATATAAACTTACGGTGGCACCTTCTGACAAGTAGGTCGGGTTACAGATGCATACCCTTCGTCAATCCCTGCTACTAACACACCAGTTATTCTATCCACATTCTATGTTTGTCTTATCACATATCATGTGTTTCTCACTATTTGTACCAGTACTTTGCATGGCATTGTCCGGTTCCATACTTTCAGAGGCTGACAGTTTTGAGACATGTATAACTAATGTGGAGGACACAGCATTAAGTTACCCTGCTGTGAGCGGATCACACTCGCACAGGCGCACTTGCATTTCCTCATTGTGGGTTACGCGCAGGCACACATGCATATCTGTATTCTGGGTTACATATGTTTACTGAGTCTGTGTGCTTACGTGGCCTGTATTAGTTGTGACTGTTCCAGTAACATATCTCTGATCAGGTTAACGGACGTGTGCGGAACACACTTTCACCTTTACACATGTCACTGTCTTTGCGGCACAGATGCATTACTTACACGTTCACATTTATATGTTCTATAGTCGTAATTCAAACGGGACTGCATTCACATTGGCCAGTTGATGTGACCACTACACGTTTGCTGTTCGGTCTCATTTATATGCATACCCATGGTACATAGCTACATTAACATATCCCCCCCCCGCACTCACTTACATCACAGGCATCCATTCTCCTGCTGGGAAAAGTGCGGTACTACATGTTACACATTCCCTATTCCCTACTGCTCTTGACCCAGGATGCATATGGCATGACCGCAGGGATATTCAGATCACAGGGGCTTATAGCCCCAACGCATACAGGTCTTTGATTGTCAGGGTGTTCCTGTGGTGCTCTGGGTTTGGTCTTGTCTGTCTAGTGTACGGAACTGCCCTGACCATGTACGAATGTCAGACGAGGCACATGGGCACAGTTTTTCCATGTCTATTATACCATAATCCCCCATTATTCCTAACCGTGCATGCTGATTGGCCAGCGTGCCCGTTGTAGATCGGGTTATAGTAATGGCACACGGTCTGGTCGCCCGGACCTATTTCCATTAGTATACCTTGGTATTTATAACCTGTCTCGCTATGTTACATGGGTTTAACATAGCGTGACAGCTTTAACTGAGCCACGGAGATGTCCGTTGCTTACTTTGTGGCAGCCTCGCTCTGCTACACACATTTAACATAGCGGGACAGGTTGTACAACACAGCAACGGGGACATCGAGCTCTCCATTGCTGTTTTGTATTGATTTGCTATGTTAACTGGGTTTTACATAGCGAGACAGTTTTGACATTAGCAACGGACATCTCGCGCAGTATGTCAGCACCGCCTCGGATGCCAGACATCTGCGGATGGGCAGCAGACAGGCATTATGCTGTGCCATTATGTCTGGGGATTTATAGTTTATTTTCCTAGATGATATGGCATAATAGCAATAACCCACGTCTGGGTGTGGGTACTGCTGTATTTACCCACAGTTGCCTTTGTTTGGTCCCTCGGGCTCCACCCTCGGGACCGCACCACGTCTACCGTGGGTATATCCAGCATTACCCACACCCAGGCGTGGGTTATTGCTATGATATTCATTCCGTGTTTACAGACACGGGTGTTTGGACAACCAACAATAGCTTCTGCTATTGGCATACAATGCTGTGGGTGGTGCCGGTTATCATACATATGCCATGTTCTGCGTTTTTCCCATTCACACTTGTCTATCCCCTGTCCTCATTCATATGTGGATATTTATGTGGCACATCACTGAACTATGTATTACCTGCAGTTATGCTGTGTACAGTGCACATATGTGACGGTTGGTTACAGTGTATCTGTGTACCTACCTCTGTGATACTGGGGACTACCACACATCCTTCGCAGCATTACATGCGTACGTACATACTATTATTCAGTGGCCTGTGGAAGGTTGTCAGGGCACCGTTTACATGTGTCCCTATTTGTGCATGCATCGTGTTGGTCTTTGTCCGGCCTTCATTGCTATCATGGGTTGGACGGTGGTGTTGGTGTGTGTTTGGGTTGTATTTATACTGCCGATACATCAGTGGGGGGTGGGGTTGGCACTTGCTCCTCTTTGCAGGGGGCCCCATTATGGACATTTGTGTCCTGCGTCGACACTTGACACGTGCCATATGTCCTGTGATATTAACACAGTCGTGTATGTCTTCCTGCATTACTACTTGTGTGTTACAGGCATTTTGTATCTGGTACACATGACTATTATGTTGGATAGCTTAAGCTATTCGCATGCTATGACATAACCATTCATCCGGGCATATACGTGTTATTCTATCCTTTGCATTGGCTGTGGGTGTTTTGCCATACGGAACCACACATATCTACGAGTGATGTCCCACCTTGACAATCTGTGCATGTGGCAACCCTGCTGGGGTGACCTGCTTGGTGGACGGCTGTTCCACCCTGTGTATTGTGTTTGACATGTCTGCATAGCTAATCATCGGTACAGTGGCTGCACATACTGCTTTGTCCAGATGTGTACAGTTATGGACACCGTGGCGTGTGAACACCTATGGGGTTTTGACAGGTCCGTAACCACACGCGGGATGTCCACATTCTGCCGACACATTCACATGCAACCATTTGGATATCAGTACCTGGGATGGGATGTTGACATGTGGGGTACATATTTGCACGCCTGTCACTGCCTAGGACAATACTTTCTACTACATATGGGGTATACCCGCTGTGTGTAGGTGTGCAACTGCGCAAGGCTGCTAGCTGGATTGGGTGGACATTCAGACATGGGTGCGGGTTACATGCTATGATGGGGTTGTTGTGTATTACATCTGCATGCATGGGTTCTGCTTCTGGATATTCCGATTCGGCATACGCCATCATATGTGTATGTGACGGTTACGTTGCTGTGTCTCGCACATTTTACTATACACATGTTTGTCTGTGTTTGGGATATCTAGTTTCTTTCTGGTTGTTATATGGCCACGACTGCCCAGCTGTGTACTCTCACTACCACTGTGGGACTGCTGGTGACCATGCCCATGGGGCTAGTCATGTGTAGTTGCGGTGCGCTGACATGATGCAGTACACCTCCACTGGGTATGCCTGCTGACAGTGCATTGCATGACAGACACGGTATTCTGGGTATCCTTTGTTCCGTGGACAGGAACATTTTGTACTTCGTGGATTTATGTTTGGTTCTCCATTTTGTGTGTACGGGTACTATGTTGCATACTCTGCATACGTTTCATTATCCACGGACAATGGTTGGTGCGGTTACTATTGCAGGCGGCCTGTGAGAGTCAGCACTTTAGGTTGCTCATCGCCTGCCGGCTTGGCCACGCCTACGGGCGCATCCTACTTGGGCTCCCTGGACTCGCGCACGTGCCCTATGCACGTGGTTGTGGTTGCAGCGCACACTCATTACTATGCATGTGGCACTGCTATGCCAGTTATACGCTGCACGGCCGGCGCAAGCCTTACGCTGGCCTTGCGCCAAGCTTCATGAATCCGGGGGAGAGTAAACATTAAAGTCCGCTAGATTCTGTACCGGAAATGACAGTAATACATGACAGCATCAGATTAAATCAAAGAATACAAGTCATAAACAAAATGCATCGCCAGCATTACATCTTGAGCTCCTTCTTGTGCTCTTATTATGAGATGCAAACCACGATGCATTTTATTAGTAACACATAACAAATGTAAATTAGAATTTCATCATAGTACACTAAAAGAAATACAACTAGTACCACCTGCTGGTCTCCATTAAAATAGCAATAATAAAATTAATGTTTAATGTTGCCAAGACGATATGAACTTAAAAAAAAAAAGTTACAAAACGCTCGGCGATACATACAGTTATGACATTCCAGTTGCACAAATTTAAAATACCTATGTGGAGCTGCTAACAATTTCTTAATGGGCTAACTAAATATAATAAATAATATGTTAATTTACTAATTAAAATTCCAAATTGATTTTATTGTATGCATGCTAAAATATATTACATTGCTATGTAAAATTCCTGAGTAAAATATTAAGTAGTAAAAGGCTTTTATTAAATTTAATTTGGGTCACATAGCCTGTGATCAAATTATCCAGGGTCAAACTGTTCAATAAATATTCTCATAAACTATAAATGTGAATTTAATTATGAAAGTGTATCGAATTGCATTGAGGTCAAATTGTCTGGGGTCAGACTGTAGTACTAGGCCAGTGACAGTGATGCATTTGTTGAGAGTAGTGTGTGTTATACGCCAACATTTTAGAAGTCACATGCTCTCACTGTGCTTGTGATTGTCTGGTTGTTCTAATCTTTTATATTCCATTCAAATTATATGATGTGATGTCACCCATTAACCATATTACATTGCTCATCTCATTTGCATATACTCTAAGTGTACCACTGTGTGTTCTTCTTACTGTATCTTTAGAATAAACATATTTTATTAATGACATGCCAACATGACACATTACTTGCACATAAAAATATGTGGGGGGAAAATAACTGGCATATTGACACTTCAACCTAAGTGTGTGAGGGACACATTGAGTAATGAATAATTGTCTATGCACGTTAAGTAGCATGTGTGTGTTCATTTCTTGTAGTGATAATGTCATTATTACATGTTAGATTGCTAAGGTGTACTTATCTTTATATGTAATTAAATGTATGTCTATAGGATGTGTATATGTCTGCTTTTCAAACATACTGATGGCTATGTCAATAAATGAAGCAGTAGTAACATCATCTTGTCTGATAAAATGGATACTGCAAACTATATAATGTACTGCAGTAACATATGATGCTATATGATGTGTGCACTGGCCTGCATATAGGCTTCTATTCAGATCATCAATATATGGATAGTATGACATTGGAGATGTTGCATGATCATGACACTACACTTGCTATTATCACAAGTGTGTGTTTCTTGTTGCACAAAGTATAAATTAACCTTACAAGCCATGTCTTCTGTCAATTAAGTTATTATGACAAATGTTCTGTACTGTGATGTACCTCGTGCAAACATTTCACATGTTCTGTCTCATATGATTTGATGATGTTGCTTGCATATCATATACTGTTTTTACCATTATGTAACTGCACGTCTGATTGTGTTTTATTAGCTTTATTATAGAACTGTTTTGAACATAACTGTGATGTATGTTACACACCATTTTGTACATTGCTATGGAAAAGAATACAGGGTGTAAATAATATGTCCTATGCAGACCACCTCAAAGCTCTGTCCCTGTACACAGTTTCCTACAGACTTCTGAGGGGCATTCTTTGATCTAGTCTGAGGGTTCTGCTACACATTTGCAAAATAAACAGCACTAGAATTACCTGATCTAAGGATTTAAGGATCTAAAACTTATCAGTAACATGAACAAAATATGTTTGAGGGATAAATATGTGTCTTACAGATTACCCCTTTTCTGGAACAGTCTCCCCATGCATGTGAGACAGAGCTCTACCCTAAACCTATTTAAATGCATTTGAACAAGTGGGTGGGAAATCACAAATTCACCTGGCTTGTCATCTGTGGCCCTTATGAACAGGGGCAGTATGTAGAATGCCCTACGTCAGAGACATATACCAAAAGCTGTTCCAGCTTGTGGGCATTGATAATTGGGAAATTTAGAGCATGAATGGCTAGGCTGAAAAAGGTTCTAGGGCCGTTATCCCAGTAACCTCCTATGATCTATTGAATGCATGGCTTTCATTAGATATGGTGATACAGTTGCATAAGGTTATGCAGTATTGTAATATTACATACAGAATAGTTACCATGACCGTGCAAGTCTGCATGACTTGTTATATAAGGGTTGTAGGTCTCCATGCTGGTTCTCCTATTGCATGTCAAAGACAACATGTCAGACCACTGTCAGGCAGCTCTGACTCCTGAAGACAGGATGATAACTGTGACAGTGAGATGATGATGATGATGACATACTGGGACCTGCACATGCCACTGTTCCTGCTGCTCATCATTGAAGATAGCCACCCCATGCCAGAGAGACAGTTTTCAGGACCAGATCAAAGATGTGATGACAGATATCATCCAGATGCAGATGAAGAACCTGATGGCAACTTCCTTCAGGACATGGCACAGGCCATGTGTTATTCCTTCCAGGAGATCTCTAGAGAGATCTTTCATGATGTTCAACCTAATCAGGGTGACCTTCAGGACCAAAAGAATTCTCTGTGGGATCCACTTATGTAATGCTGCTACCATGGCATTTTCCATATTCAAATACTTACAGTCTAGGTACAATTGTGCAGGCATCCAATATTGCTGTTATGCTTTTCTGACATATATCATAATGTACACTACACATAGCATGTCATATGTGGCTTTATCTTGCTGGCACATATTACCAACCGACATGTGATAACCATTATTATTTACACAATCATGCTATCATTACCGCATACATCGCTCTACGTGGGCAAAGGTGATACTCCTTAAATGTGTGTGTGTGTGTGTGTGTGTGTGTGTGTGTGTGTGTGTGTGTGTGTGTATGTGTGTGTGTGTGTGTGTGTTTATATTCCTATACATGCAGTGCAGCATAATATTATGTCCAATAGACTCTGCCACTATATGTGACAGATATGACAATTTTAACGCAAGTGAGACACAGTTGTTCTGCTTGTGCTGTTCCCATAATACTTAGGCTGGATTATAGCATCTCCCATACAGTATGCTCATTGTTCTCACATAACACAATGAGGTGGGTGTGGTGTGTTGGTTTGCATATGTTATCTATATGTATGCATTGCATCAATTTCTATATGGGTTGTTGCTGTCTTATGTCTTTTCAACAACATGAAAGGTCCTTGTTTATGTGATTTGTGTAACATTTTTAAGTCATGCCCATCACACTGGCACAATGGCCTTGTGTGGTACATGTACTGCCAAATATTGTGCTATGCTGTATTACATTACTGCATGGCACGTTATTGTGCCATGATGTATTACATTACTGGGAAAGGTATGTATGAGTAAGTATTCTTCACATACTGCATTGAAATTAACTGGTCCATTAGTGTATATATGAAGGTGATGCTTTCTTTAGCAGCATACATGACTCCCTTGTTTATTTGTGTCTTGCATTTGTCGACAGTCATCCTTTTTGATAATAGCTTATATTATGACATGTATACACAAATATCTATACGTATCCATTATATTTGTAGTACATATGCACTGATTTGCATAGATGTACATGTGTATGACTTATTATGATTGACAAACAGCCACCCTAGTAATATGTGCCTGGTTACATGCTCTTATTCTATTTTACTGTGCTATACCTATGTATACACAACTGCCCTTTGATCAGTTCTGCACATATAGAGTGCTATTTATATCAACAATGATGATTGTGGCACCTGTTCTACTATGTTTGCATGGTAGTATGTATTTGTATGTGATACTCAAAACTACTTTTGTTGTGTACCTATGCCACTTGCTGTTTAACTGTTCCATGTTACTGTGTTATTTGTATTATTTGTACACAGACATGTTTATAGCCATCACCAATCCACTATGCACATCTGCCAGCTGTTGGCTATTTGCTTCAATGTACTTTGTGACGACATGCACCCCTGGATTCATGAAGCTCGGCGCAAGGCCGGTGTAAGGCTTGCGCCAGCCGTGCGGCGTATATATGGAGTAGCAGCGCCATATGCATATTAATGAAGGTGTGCAGCCACCACAGCCATGTGCATAGGAAAAATGCGCGAGTGCATGGGGCGTAACGAAGTTGCGGAGGGAGGCGTGTCAATGTTGGCTGTCGATGAGCAACCTAAACTGCTGAATATTATAGTCCGCCTGCAGTAATAATCGCACCTATCAGTGTCCATGGAGACTGAAACGTATACAAAGCATGCAAGATAGTCCCTGCGAACAGAAAATGAAGAAGCAAACACAAATGCACGGTAGGGAATAACGGGTCCCTACCCTTGAACAAATGACATGAAAACCATGTGCCCGTAGTCCAACGTAGTGTTGATAGCTATACCATGTGGAAATGAAACATATCATATGCTAGTGCGCAGCCAGGAGGTACGTTCAGCCCAATGGAGAGGGTCACCAGCTGACCCATAATTTGAGGGAGGGTACATAGCTGTGCAGATGTGTCCATAACAAAATACATGAGGAGAAATGTAGATATATGTAGTGACTGTATGTCCAAATCATATCCCACAAGGGATGTAATAGTCACATACAAAAGGTATGTCTGTATCCCACATAACAAATGTGATAGGGAATAGAATACACATGTAAATGAATCAGGAGCATAGAAACAGCTACAACAATAAGGACATATGTAGGCCGAAAGGAACAGTATGACCCGTACCATCGACTAAGAATACCACCTGTCCCACTTTGCGAGCGACAGTACCGCTGCGGCCATAAGTGTCCTGACACAAGCTTGTAAACATGGCAAATGTGCAGAGATTATAGGACATAATTATCCCTCAGACATCATGTAATAGTGGCATTAAACAGTTGTTCTCCACACATATATTACATAAATGTCATAAGAAAAAGAATAAGCCACTGAAATGCTACAAGACTAAAGCTTAGATATAGGCAAGAGTTGTAAGTTCTATCTGCCGAACTGACCGTGGGTATGTGTCGGCATGTAAAATGTGTTGTGTCCACCGCAAATGTTACATTGTGGCCAATTGAAAAGGTGGAAACAGTACCGTAGACTGTGGGGAGGCATTATCCACAACAGTCGGATATGTGGAAGGAATAGCATGGACATAGGAAAAGGTGCCATCCCCCCAATGAGTACAACAGGTCTGCAAAACCCGGGAGTCATCGGTAGAAGCAAAACTAGTATGTGACACAGCCGAACAGGTAGTACCCGGGTATACCAACTGAGTAATGAAAGTGAAGTATGGGCGTGTACCTATGTGTGTGAGGTATAGCACATGGGAAGCAAACATGGCAGGGTAGTCCACACAACCATAAAGGTACCAGACACCTGTAGGGCAGTCAATGTGCTACTCTGGCCATGTCATGGCCCAACAACAAAAGTAGTGAGCTATCGGATGTGAGTAATTTGCATGTGAGGGGTGGATGGGTAATGGTAAAACCCGCAAAGGCGATACTGTGTCGTATGCAGAAAAGGTGAACCAGAGGTATAGGAGGGGGCAGTGGGTGAAGTGGAAATAAACACAAACACATGGAGAAACAGCTGCAAGACAAGCAGACAGGCCATAGTGTAGAACACAATCCCACAAACATATGTATCATGTAAATGTGCGATCAAAATGTATAGATATGTCACCGTCACATACCCACAGGTTGGTCCTGATGGAACTGGCCATAACAAATGCAACACACCTGGATGCATAATGGGCTACCCAGCATACCCTCCACATCACACAACCCACCCCCGTAACAGAATGTCCACCAAATCCACTCGTACGTGGCCCACTGGTTCGTTGCAGACACAGCTACACATACCGACCCCTACGCATATGTAGTAGGTATTGTCACCCTAGGCAGTGTCAGGATAGCAAACCATGTATTCCCTGCATGTTAAACCCCCTGCACATTTTCATAAAGCCAAAATACATTTCGATATCGTTTCTGTGTGGAATGGTCCAATTTCTGGAATATCCCTTATGGGATAAGTAACCTGTGTAAATAGTAGAATGGGTATGATGACAAGATGTCCAATCCTGAACATATCTGGGCACAAGTCAGAACATGAAGTAGAGGTCCAAGACACTGTCCAGACCTGAGTGGTCATGCATAATCTAGTACCCAGGATAAAACACCATCCCATGATGCACATGTCCCCACACAAATATGCGGGAGAATATATTGCACACTCGCATAGTGGCAAACGGCAGAAGGGTGAGGAAGACACCTGACATTAACAGGATAACCCTGATGAAGTGTGAGGGATACCTAGTGTGTGCCGGCGTGACCGACCATACCTGACAACCTGTGTGAGCTAGATATCTGGACAGAGCCGTGAATACAAGTGAGACAAAGGTACAACAGCAGGTACAATATGCAAAGATAGCTGTTAGAAGTTATTCATGTATGTGCAGTCTGAGTACCCGGGAAGTCCACTAGGTGAAGAAGTGCCCAGTAACAGCGGAGGCCCCGGGTAGAAAAGCTCCACAAGCAATACAAAGAAATAAAGGCTACATAATGTTAAAGGTAAAATACAAGAGTAAAAGGCATACAGTCAGGAAATACACATACATAAAATGTGCATAATAAGACAGTGCAAATCCAGAGTTTTGTAGTGGTAATACAGAAATTTACAACAATGACATACTTGGAGTCAAGTGAGTGTCAGCTAAGTCTGGTTAAGCTGGAGGGTAGAGAGGAGCAGGAGTATGGAGAGCTCAGAGGAGTGAGATCCCTAGAATGTATAACAGGTGCAAGCAGGAATATATCCATGTGGATGGATAAACATAGATATATCATAGAATGACAGTTTGCACAATGGCATTAATGTCCGGAGTATGAAGTCTGAAACTCAACTGTCTGCCAGCACGTCCTGACATCTGTCCCTAATGCCGAGCTACTGCTGTGCCAGAACACAACAGCGTATTACAGAGGTTTGTACCATATCACTCAACTGTCCAGACATTCGCAGAATGATCAGAGTGTTGGCTCATATTGTTGTGTGCCTCTGACAATCTGCGTCTGTCCGGTAAATAGGTGTGGATTGACATCACAAAATAATGAGGATAAAGTATAACACTCCACATCCTGCAGAAGAGTCATGATAATGCAAAACCTAGTATTCTATCAACGTTATAAGCTTGTAAGGAACCTAGTTAAAATGTGTCCCTCTTACTCTCCCCATCATGTAGGGTTTGCGCAGATATGCTGCTCAAAGAGGTTGAGAGGTATGGTCCGTACATATGTACAGTAACAATCCATGACATTTGTGTAATGTACAACTGCATACCTGTAGTCACATCATGTCCAAGAAAATAATCCCCGTATGAATGAATACAGGTAATAGTCAAATGAGAATGGGAACCCCCCCCCCTCACTGTGGAGTATGGACCGTAACAACCTCACCCATAATATGTACAGCCAACAGAATAAGCTCCTGATAGGTGCCCAAACACGTGTCTATAAATACAGGTAAAATGCTCATAATAGGGAGAAGCTCCCTGTCCATATGCTTCATCTGACATTTGAACTCGGCCAGGGAAGTTCCGTTCACCAGGCGGACAAGCCTATACTCAGATCACTACATGAACACCCTGACATTCAGAAATGTGTATGTGATATGACGATATGCCCTGGTGTTCTGCATATCCTCGGAGTGATTAACAATGCAGCTGGGGTCCACAGCAGTAGGCAATAGGGAATGTGTAATATGTAGTACCGCGTTTCTCACAGCAGGGGAATGGATGCCTGTGTTGTAAGTGAAGCGGTGAGGCATATGTTGATGTAGCTAAGTACTATGGGTATGCATGTCAATGAGGCAGAACAGCAACAGAATACTGTTTCTGGCATCTGTCCAACATGAATGCAGTCCTGGTTGACCTACGACCACTGCAGATATCCCTGTAAAGTGTAATGAATGTGGTCGTGCTGTACACACAGTTAAATACGTAAAGGTGAACCATGTGTTTCACACCAGTCCGTAAACCGGACTACAGATATGTAAGTGTTACGGTCAGAAGTATGAAAGGCCGCGCAAGCACACATATCTATTAAACAGATGTAACCCACAACATGTATACGCAAGTGCGCCTCTGCATGTGTGATCCACTCACCGCATAGTAAATGAATGCTGTTTCCCCCACGTTATATATACATGGCTCAAACCTGTTAACCCCGTAAAGTATAAAACCGGACAAAGCCATGCAAACTACTGGTACAAATAGGGACAATCCCCAGATATGTGCCAGAACAAACATAGAAAGTTGATAGAATAACGGGTGTGTCAGTAGCATGGATTCTCTGAAGGGTATGCAGTCGTAACCTGAACTGCTTGCCAGTATTTCCCAACGTAAGTCTTTAATGAAATGCCACTAAATTGCCAGATAGACACAAGGTTATGAAAAACACACCGAAGATAAAGAGGCAACCAGCTGTACATTCTGCGACAATCTGTACAGTGGAAAGGTATGGTATGGATATAGATATATGTGTATACACATAATCCACAGACGTAAACCAAAGCAAATTGTGAAATGAGGACTGTACATGTATATATGTATACACAACAAACATATGTCCCATAGATATGACATATGTACATAAATAGGCCACAGCATAGCTATTATGGGTAGACAAACAGACATGCACGAAAGGTGAATAAACCGCTGCTTTCCAAACCATTGGCCAGAAAGTGACAGTCCGGCAAGTTCTACACTTTAAACATGAATATAGGTGTCCATTGCAGGACCCCAAAAATTGATCCATATGTAGTGTCAACCATCATTGACGCAAAAAAAGTGACCTCAGCAAATACGATATAGCTGTACATGCAACAGTAGCAGGTGCAAGGGTAATAACACATGTGTCGATAGAATGTATGATGTACGAACTGATATCCGGAGAGTAGGGAGTGCATATAAGTGTCTCCACACTTTAGTACCGCTCACATTAAACATGTGTAATGGGTACGGTGGAGGGGTATCAGGTATGGGAATCATGGGTATGCAGAAATGGGCCTAGGTGTTGTTTGGCACAGATTTATTAGGTCCGCCCCATGGGAGTGATCTGGGTATAGCACACTCCTATATTCTCAATAATGGGGCAAACCATCCACTGGATATTGCGTAAACCATTGTGGGAATATGCAGGGCCCTATATCAGTGTCATGTAGGCGATTATAATGGATGGACATGCGTACGACCAAGATGGTGACCATACCTGGCAAACTGTTAGAATAAGACAGCTGCACTAAGGTATAGTACATGAAATACAAATAGGGACTATATTAGATATAACCCAGACAAAGTCAGAACGTTGATAGAATACTGGTGTAGTCAGGAATACGAATGTTATGAGTGTTACTAATCATGACATGGAAATGTCAGTCACTATTATCTAACCGCACAGTTCGTAATGCCTTGCCAGTAATTTACCAGAAAGGCACATTATTATGACAAATATAACAACAGCAAAGGTCAAACGTCAGGGCGTTTACCCATAATGTGTACAGGTGAGAGGTATGAAGGTAACCTGTCCAAAATACATGTACAGAACTAATGATACTAGGTGGACAGGTGAGAAGAAAGACGTCAGGACAAATGACAAAACATGTACAAGTCATAAGCATGTACTCCGACAAATGTGAATGACAACGTATGCCCTGTGAAAGTCAATGTGGAAGGTTAACAGACTAAAAAGAAATGTGTCCCTCAGGGTGTCATGCAGTGTCACCGTTACAATGTCCAGTCCCCCATACTCGTACGTGAGCTCTGCCACTGACGGAAAGCGCAAATACCGGCATACACATAAGGTACATGATAGAATAATAAGTGTGGATAAGCAGCTGTTGGCCTTTGTGAGGAATACAACCCTCTGGGTGGGTGTGTCCTGCAATATAAATGTAATGGCATCTGGCCTGTGATGCCACCATACAGTGTGTGTATTGGTGTCAGAAAATTGATATCTTGTATCAGACACATACTCCGCAACTGTACAGATTTACGCAGAATGTGCAGAGTTTTGCCTCATATGTTTGGTGTGTTCCTCTTAAAATCACTACCATTCTGGCAAATACCTGAGAAATGAAGTCATTAAATAATGACAAACATGTGAGTTTAAGACACCAAATCCGTCAGAAAAGTCATACTAATGCAAAACCTATTATTGTGTCAACTATCTACGTTTGTAAGAGCAATATTTAAATTCTGCCCCTATGTGTCCCACTATCAGTTAAGGCTTTGTCCAGATGTTTGCTCTAGGAGGTTGAGTGGTATGATCAGAAACAGATACATGTGTGAGGAAACAGCATTATCGACTGCAAGATAACTCAGAAGGTATGAAAAGCGCTGCAGTAGGATGTCCAGTACTGTCCGCAGGTATGTGCTGACATGTCAAATGACACAGCAGTCTACATGAAGTACCTATAGGGCTGTCACCTTCACAAATGATGATAGTGGGACATACCCACAGCCATGCACACAGCACAAATAGACATACACACAGCAAAACTAGGCCATGATACATGAAGCCTCCGGTGTAATGAGTAGAGTGAGAGTACAGCAAGGATAGATGTCTGCCAAGCTATACAGCAAACGCCTGTAAGGGCGTGTAACACCACCCGTAACATGAATGTTGCACGGACAATGTTGGGATTTGCAACATACCCCATTGGTATGTGAAAGCTATGCAAATATGCGATACATGAAACAGTCAGCTGTCCATGCAACAGCAGAGTTATGTGCAGGAATTATATATATATATATATATATATATATATATATATATATATATATATATATATATAGATACAGACATACACACACACACACACACACACACACACACACACACACACACACACACACACACACACACACACACACACACCTTGGCAGGGCTGGGAATCGAACTTACACGTAACTACCCTATCACACTACAGCATGACGCATTTATAGACCGCGCTACTGAGATTACTAAACACAGAAGTCCCACAGGCATTCTTCTAGGTGCGTGTCGACATCTGCAAAGGCAAAGACGTCAGCAGGATATATCTGTGGTGTGAAGCATCTAAAAGCATAACCTGAGTCCCCAGGTGGACGGGAGCATGCACACACACACACACACACACACACACACACACACACACACATACACACACTTGGCAGAACTGGGAATTGAACTTACACCTAACTACCCTATCACACTATAGCATGACGCATTTACAGATCGCGCTACCGAGATTACTAAACACAGCAGTCCCACAAGCATTCTTCTAGGTGTGTGTCGACATCCGCAAAGGCAAAGATGTCAGCAGGATATATCTGTGGTGTGAAGCGTCTAAAAGCATAACCTGAGTCCCCAGGCGGACGGGAGCATGCGCACACACACACACACACACACACACACACACACACACACACACACACACACACACACACACACACACTTGGCAGGGCTGGGAATCGAACTTACACCTAACTACCCTATCACACTACAGCATGATGCATTTACAGAATGCGCTACCGAGATTACTAAACACAGCAGTCCCACAGGCATTCTTCTAGGTGCGTGTCGACATCCACAAAGGCAAAGATGTCAGCAGGATATATCTGTGGTGTGAAGCGTCTAAAAGCATAACCTGAGTCCCCAGGCGGATGGGAGCATGCGTGCACACACACACACACACACACACACACACACACACACACACACACACACACACACTTGGCAGAACTGGGAATCAAACTTACACCTAACTACCCTATCACACTAGAGCATGACGCATTTACAGAACGCGCTACCGAGATTACTAAACACAGCAGTCCCACAGGCATTCTTCTAGGCGCGTGTCATCATCCACAAATGCCAGGACACCGGCAGGGATTGTATAAAGGGTGTACAATCAGACATAGTACTGTCCCGCGGTAGACATACACAAACACACGGCAGTGGTGTACTCGGGGTAAGTATACATGTATGGGGCACTACAACAACAATACATAGACACAGTACGCACCACAGACAGTACACCCTTCAAGATAGTCACCCAGTGTGTACTCGGTAGGCATCCATCCTGACGTTGAATACGGAAATCTGTTGCCTGGATGACCACCATGGCAATACAGGATGTCAACGGCCATGCCCATGCACAGAGGGACATCACCGACACAAGGTGTCACTGGCCATGGCCGCAAACCTGGTAATATATGTCAGTTTGGACTGTACTGAGTGTCTATCTACACAACGGCGTACTGGGCATGCTCACACATGTAGCTGTTGCAAAGGGCCATCTTGCATGCAGATGGAATGTAAACACGGAAGGTCTCAGTTTGGACTGTACCATGTGTCCAGCTACACAACTGCATACATGGACTGTCCTGTGTGTCCATCTACACAACAGCATACTGGGCATGCTCACACACTTAGCTGTTGCAAAGGGCTGTCGTGCATGCAGATGGAGTGTACACATAGAAGGGCACAGTACAGAAGGGCACAGTAAGGTATGACTGTCCTCACGCACAAGGCGGTCACACACATGCAGTGATCTGTACACACTCAGCTGCCATCTCAGCTGTCACAGGTGCAGGTCACACAAGTACAGACTGCAGTGTACACTGTAGCTGTCAAGTCATCACCATGTCGTCGGTGCAGCAATACACAGCCTTACAGTACCACAACACCATGTGACACATGACCACTGGGCTGTGCAGAGGTGTACACCAGCTGTGCAGAGTACACATGTACCGACAGGGATCCAACAGGTGTTATGCATTGCAACGATACCAGTATACATGAACAGGTCAGTTCAAGATATACCACGGCCCTTACACAGCTGTGACACATGACTGTTGCTGTACACCAATGAACACACATCTGGATATGTCATACATGTGATTGTGTGGATGTGTGCATGGACTGCACACACAACACATACATACATTGCATAGCCTTTGATGTACCTCGTGCATAACAGTGGCCTAAGCAATGCTACGCACGCAAATGGAAGGTGGGTCCATGTCTGCTGAATGCTCACACTACAGGGGGTAGCAATGTTGACCGGGACACATACCCTTGTACTGGTCACCTGTGACACCCGTGGTATCATACCACAGTCCATGTGTTATGTATGTCAACACACATGTCCAACAATAGCAATGCATACAAACATGGCAACAGGAGACACATGTGACATCTGTACTGTGCATGCAGCAACCATGCATGTGCAGTGGCCGATGCCCGTAACATAGTTGCACCTAACTACGACATGCAGTCGCAATGCAGCCCCATCATTGACACCTGTATACGGTGACATACAAACAGCACGTATGGAGGGATGTGTGTACATAAAGTGGTGAACCACCTGTGTAGATGTATGTGTGCAGGGGGTGGCTCACAGTTGTGTCACACACCATCCTATCATGCCATGTGCAAATAGTACGCTATGTCACTGTTACGTGACGGTGCTGACATAACGCATACACAGCGGTCAGGTGTTACCAACTATATGTCACATGGCACCTGTAACACCTACAACCTCCCGTGTGCATATAGCGGCACAATTGCCAGATATAGCGTTGGTACACATAATGGAATCAATACCGCTGCATGTCTATCAAACGTGTCATCATATGGCAGGTGTATCATTTCCAGCACTGCCATGTGTGTCCGAATGCGTGACCAGAGATGCCACATATCATGGGGATTATGTCCCAGTTGTTACACATCCCTGTACACCGTTGTAGAGATCTGTACATACGTCAGTGTGGGAAGCATGACGTCGGCCGGTGTGGTGCATCACACACGTCGGCTGTCCGTATACATATGTGTGGTCACCACAGTGTGTGTGTGTGTATGTATGTCTGGTGTTTGGTGTGAGGGTGTATGCTAATATACAGTGAGAAATGATCACTAACCCCACATGGTGACTAACCCGTAATGGTGATGCAGGGCACTACCCTGTTGATGCCATAGGTCCCAGCCATACTGGCTAACTGTGCATGTTCCTTCTCTGTGACACGTCATGTGGGTGCATAGTACTGTGAGGGTGATGACCACATAGGCAAGGGTCCCCACCTCAACACTATGGGGTGTGCGTTATAGTGGTGTACACCCCGTGAATGTGGCCATGTTCCCGTACTCTTACAGGGTCCTACTGCTACACAGTGTGGCCTCCAGCTACCAAGTGACACCTCACATCATCATTGGCCAGACCGCTGTGAACAACCCCTGCACCATGTCACCATACCTGTAATGTGCCCTGCTATGTATGTCACGTCTCTGTCCAGTGTAGCCTGTGGCACTGACCACATGCGTCAGGTGCAGTATATGTGCAGACATCTGTGTCATGTTGGTGTTTCCAACAGTCAGGATGAGGGTACATGTAGCATGCTGATATTGCCAGACGTGCCTGTGAGTAATCCACAGTTACATGTGGGGGACTGCAAACACTGCTACCTGTAGGCACATGCAAGTACACCATAGGAGGGAACCAGGGTATCACAACCAACATGGTGCTACAGATGTAACCGAGACACATACCGTGAACACATCACAATGCATGCTGCACCTGAACTACATGGTATGACCGGTGCATGTCGACAGTACACAACCTATGTCACATACACATCTCTCAGCATTCACACACAACCACTGCAACATACACATCCCTCACTATGCATACACAGGTAATATTACATACACCTCTCACTATTCTGTTCACCCTGTGCATCAGAATATTTGAGCATATCCCTGCAACGATGGTGTGGATGACAGGGATGCGGCACAGGCTTCATCATATGCACAGGGTGATATGTTTGCCAGAGGCATAGGCTGCACCAATGGATGACATCATGTGTGTGTTAAGGGCCGGTGATTTGATTGGACATGTCTGTTCAGAATGCATGTGGATGTTGTGGAGCCCTACAGTTGTGTTTGCTGTGTGTGTGTATGTGTGTACACAGTTCTGCCATTTGTGAGGCCTACACGGGGTATAACTGACAGCTCCAGATTGTACAGACCAGGTTGTACAGCTAACTGTGTCCATCCACGGCCACATGACCTGTGCCTGCCTGGGGTTGCACGGGCACTACCAGGTGGAGGTACAGAGTGGCTACTGTCCGACGACACATGTCCGCTGGAACAGTGTCCCCACTGAGAACGTCCAGGGCCACGTTCATGTGGCCTGCTGTGTCCTGGTGTGGACAGCGCAGCACCAGCTGCACTGCTACTGCTACCAGCACTATGGGAACGGGCATGTGAGGTGGCACGCTCACGTCGACCTACACTAAGTGGTGTTGCTTGCCTACGTCCACATGGCGTACGCCTCACTCCTACCAGATGTTCCAGCACAGACAGCTCACGCTCGCGGATTGCCATGCCATGGTCAAGGATTCTGACCATGTCACCCAATCGCCTATCCAGAACATCAGCAATCTGCTGTTGAGCATTTGCCAATGCCTGGATGTTGTCATTTAGGGTACGGATAGCAGCTCTCTGCAGCCTCTGCCCTTCTCTGTTCTGCCATTCAGCATGTGCCTGTGCCGCCATTACAGTCTGGAACATGCGTCTGGTGATATCAGCTGCTGCGCTCTGTCCTGCAGGTGCATGTCTGCCAGAGGTCCTCCTACGAGCAGCACCGGCCACATGCCTGTGTGGCACATCTGCAGTCATTACACTGACACCATGGTGTGTAGACACACCTTCTGTAGCCACCACATATTCCTGTTCCACGCTAACAGACGCTGACTGTCCTTCCTCTATGGCCACTGGTGATGCAGTATGTGTTGGCAACAGAACTGTGTGCGGGGAAGAGAGGGACATAGCTGGGATGGTAACCATTGGCACAGATTCAGACCCTGACAACCCTGCCTGTACCTCATGCATATGTTCATCACCGCTAGTATCTGTGGGGACACTAACATCAGATGGACCGCAGGAGGGTAATGCACCTACATCACCTGTGAATGCAAAGAAATACTGTAAAGTACAACAGACACAGACAAACACACACACAGACACTCACACACCCACAGGCACACACCCACAGACACACAGACACAGACAAAGACAGACACACACACACACACACAGACACACACACACACACACACACACACACACAGACACAGACACACACACACACACACACACACACACACACACACACACACACACACACACACACACACACACACACACACACACACACACACACAGAGACACACACACACACACACAGACACACCATGCATGTGATTTGACAGATGGCATGCAGCATGCCTGTGATACAGCAGAGGGCATGCAGCTCAGACATTGATAGTGTTAGTAAGCATACCTCCCTGGGGTGCACACTACAGCAAGCAGGTGTCATATCAGTAGCCATGCAGTTCACACAATCATGGCAGTATGCATGCATCCCCTTGATACACCATGTGGCCCAGAACAGGATAACAGTACACATGGCTGACGTGACCTTGACATGTAATCTGCTGACATGTGCATTAACATGCATACATGTCTGACACAATGGTGTCCTGACACATGTACAGCATCATAATGGGCTTCACATTGCAGTGTTGTCTGTATGCCCTACAGATAGAATGCATGTTTAGCAAATGTGCATGAGCATGGGAGGGTAGTGTGAGCCATCTACATTGCTATACAGTGTGAAGTACAGACACTGTGCCATTGCATGGCATCATGAGGCATCTATATTGCTGTAGAATGCATAATATGTACACATTGCATAGCCATAACTGCATGCTATGACACAGTCGTGATGTTCAATAGATCGTATATGGTAGACTTCAGTGACACCTCCAGTAGCTGTGCACAGGCTTTTAGGATGTCCAGTGTACCACATCAACTGTATAATCGGTCAACTAAGGCTACAATTGGACCATGTGTGGACACACATGTCTCTGGCTATCCCCCATGGCCATGCGTGCACATGTGTTGGCCAAATGTGTGTGATGGCCATCTATCTCACATGTCTGTGTTGTCCCATATGACATACACCCATAGATGTCAGATATGTCACAATCCACAGGGCTATGTAGACAACGGGTTGTATGTTTGGTATGTGGGGTATAGGTCATGCGATAGTGTGACAATATTGCAGACAGAACACTACGTGTCTAGGACATGTCCGGTGGCACATCTCAATGTGTGCACCCAATGCAGGGGCATATGACACAATGGTGACACCTGTGGGCTGCCCATATCACAGCTCATTGTGTGGTACTGTGTGCGTACCACACATGTTGTTCCAATGCATACTACATATGCCTCCATTGTAGAACACCTCCACCGTTGTATGCACAGCTGACCACACGTCGCAATGACAAGTACTGTGGTTTCAAGTCGGTGTATCATTTCGTTTGTATATATTGCACATGGGTGGCCTGTGTGAATGATGGGTGATGCGACCTGTGTATCGTGACTGGAACAAACATCAAGTGTGCAAGTGTTAACTGGCCACATGGCAAATAGATCTACACTGTAACATGCCTGATACTGATGACAGTCTCACCTGCAACGGACTCATGTCTGTGCGGCACGCCAGAGGTACTTGTATAGGGGTGACAGAGCAGTATGAACATTATCCATGACTGTATGACAGCCACAGGTTGCACTGTGCATGTTAACACATTCACCTGTGTAATAGCATATAGTATGCACATGTGTGCATACACAGAGTAGCATACTGTAGTATGCAGCATGTGTGTCCACATACCTTGCATATGTTGTTACTTTACATAATGTACAGTGACACATGCAACTAAATGGGATATAATAGCCATATGTGCAGTACTGACTTACCAGGCAACTCCAGGCTCATTGGTTGGGAGACACCCACCTCCACGATGGCAGCTAGTGTTTGTGGATGCTGTTCCCTGGGTGTCCCCAGACTGGCCAGTAGCTCTTCGGTGTGTGTGAGTGGGGGCTGGGTTGGTGGCCCAACACATATTCCACCTTGTTCCCTGGCGACTGCAGTGGCACGCTGTTTTGCATGTCGTATCAAGTCCATACAGTGTCTGCGCACCTGCTGGTGGGTGCGGTTATGCCCACCCACATCGTTCACCCTCCTGCATAGATCCTGCCACAGGTCATCCCGCTGCTGGGCATGCTGTGGCACATGGCTGAACAACAAGTCATAGTTCTCATGGAGCTGTGGGATGAGGACATCATCCTCCTGGCGGCTGTATGCTGGAAGGCATGTACGGGGCATTATCTGTAAGACATAATGATGGTGACAGGTCACAGTTTCAGAGATGTACAGAGATACTGCTGCACATACATTTCTATGACATCTACTACATCTGAACAGTTATCTTTGCAAAGCATCATGACACTGACATGACTGACGTGTTTGTGTCACACACATGTCACACCCATTATGCATTGGATATCATCACCATATATGTGTGTCACCTCATTACAGTGTTCATATTCCATGTGAATGCTGTCTTGCTGTGGGCATGTCTATTTGCCTGCACTTGTGTTCTTACCTATCTGCACATGCCTGGATGTGTCCACGGTAATGCTGTTGACCTTGATGCTGTGTATATGTCACATATCAACACAGACACAGCCGTAATGGACTTGAGCAGTGACAATGCACACATACGCATGGACACCTGTACATGCATGTGTTTTGCCATACACATCTACACAGCACTGTACAACTGTTCCACATCCTGCCACGGATCACCTGTGTTGCACATGTGATAGACATGGGAAAATGGCTAGTCAGAAGTCATTCGCAGGAATGGTTATCAACCATAGCATGTGCGGGCACAGTTTCCAAGCTGTAACAGACAGCCATTATGCCACTGCAAGGTGCATCAGTGCCACATTACTGATCCAGTCAGTTGATAGTACATCTACCATGCGGCCATCACACCATGTATGACTGGGATGACATGTGCAGCTTTGATGGACAGTGTTGCATGGTATGGCGGGAGTATGTCACATATATGGCACAGGGATCTGTCCAGCCTGTGGCGATCCTAGTATTAGGATGGTGGCTGTCCATGACATATGTCTTACAGATCAGGATATCGACATGTAGCATGTCCATCATCATGGTGTAGCAAATGTCTTTCTGCAAGGTAGACAGCATGCTGCATAGTGAAGGTGAGGATTGTGAAGGCTGGTATCGCCCATCCACGCATGGCCATTACCCCTTAAAGGTGGTATGAGATCCAATATTGGTCACCACAGTGCTGTATATGCCTGTCCAGTGATCTCCGTGCTCATGGATGGCACCCTGACATGACATGGGTACCTCATATGGCTACCTAAGGGGCCTGGAGACGTCACCAAGTCGGGGGTGCACTGCACAGCACCATCCCTTACACAGTGTCCATAATGTTGGCCACAGCCTAGGTAGTAGTTAATGGGTACAGGGATGTTCACCTAGCGGTGACAATGCTGGTATCATCCATCAGACTGTGCACATATGTCACACACCACACCCACACAGTCCATTCTGTATGTTGTTCACAACACTGACACAGCTATACTCATAGGATATGGCCATTCACAGCCTTACATACACAGATGCCTAACATTTGTCTGTGTGGTATGGGCTACAATGAGGGCGGAGTACAACACATTAACCCTGTTCTACTGTAGCTGGCACTGGTGTGATGTGCACATGCCACTCTTGCACCTTTTGTAGTTGTGAGTCTGTCAACAGGCCACTGGTGGAACACTCCTGTGACATACAAAGGTATTTGTAATCAAACATCCGTGCTGTCTTGTACATCTGTACTGCTAATATCTACAGTGATAATGGTTCATGGACATGCACACCATACTCAGCAGGGTTATAGTGCGGTGCCACCCATAATGACAATCATCACCACTTGTGGGTTGATATTATCCAAATATCAACCCACATCTGTATTGTATGGTCATGCTAGGCACTTGTTCAGAACTTGTGAGCATGTCATGAGCTACTGATTAATATAGCACCCATTCGACACCATTTCCCACAGGTACACTGGCTGTCCTACACTTCCAAGCTTGCTTATGGTACAGCAGCTGTTGTACACACGTAACGCACATATCCTGTGGGACATGGTTGTATATACAGGCATGTCCAACTGTCACGTACCAGTGCTACTGCCTGTCTATATAATGGATATGTTGTACATGTGGCAATAGAGCAATTGTCTCATGTACACATTCAATGCTCACCTTCCAACATACGACACTACAGCCTGTGGGGGATGCACTTCTGCAGCAGTGCTGGGGGCATAGCTCTCAAGTGTACCTCATTACGAGGAACGTACCTCATTTGGGGTCTTAAAAAGTGCATGTTCCTCAAGGTTTCACATTGAAAGGGTCTGTCACACATTCATTGTTGGAAATTGTTTAACTGCTAGCCATGGCTAAATAGATGGGAATCATATTAATTCATTAGAATATCTTTTTTATACGTAACACCAACCTATTTTAGCCATCATATGCCCTTCCTAGTTGAAGCTGTTAGTAAGCCAGTAGTAAGTGTTCCACGTTTTGCCCATTTGTCACACATTATGAAGGCTAATATTCCTCATTTTGGGGACAGGAGGTTGACAGCTATGGCTGGGGGTAATGCTGTCACCAACCCTGACTGCACCTGACAGTCATGTGGGGATGTGTAACATTCGCAACACACCCCCCCCATCACATAGTCTCACATGATCTCCACCACAGGCCACACCTACGAGGACAACTTGTGCAGTACGTCTACATACTCTGTGTAGGCACCAGAGGTAGCCCCCATCATGGAAAACAACATCACCAACTTATAGCCCACAGACTCATGTGTGCCCATCACATACAGCCAATAGGGAGTTATAACATTCACAACACACCAGTCATAGGTGACTCTGTAGGGAGTCACACTGCAGTTCCACACAGCAGGCTACACAAGGTGATAGTCGCTTACATCTTGCTGTCGGGTAACTGGTTCTGCAACATAACCTATGCACCCATGCCACACCTCACCAGGTACGATGTGACTGTCATTCTCCATGTTAGTGTGACTACCCCGAGATGCCACTTTACAGACTACGTGTGCAGGGACATGCAATAGCTCACCAGTCTTATAGCCCTGAGGGTGTGGGCCAAGCCCTGGGGAGCATTATACATTCGTCCGGACACGAAACCACTGTACAATGACCGGCTGTGTCACTTCAACAGTTGCCTATGCTCCTATTGTCATTCCACAGGCATCTGGTATCTGTCCGCTTTGACTGACCTGGTCAAACACAATGCTGTGGCACAGATGACTTGTACCTGTCAGCCCTGGGAGTACAGCTCACATGTAAGGCTCTTGCTGCTTCTATACTGCCTGTCTTGCACAGTTTCCAATAACAGTCACCGGCAGAACAGGAACTGGCAAGCACGACATGGGGTCATGTGACACAATGCTTGCATCTTCCTTCTGTGACGCACGCAGGCAAGGCACACCTTATAATGCACCACTCCAATATCTCTGCAGTGACTGGGACCTGCCTCTAGGCTCTGCAGAGCACACCTGCAATGACAGGTTATAGACAGACCATACCTTTCAGGCACATACCTGGACCGGCACACCCACAGCTGAGGGGTTCCCATATCCCACTATGTTGTTCACACATCCTGGCTAGTTACTTAGCACAATACATCAGAGGTGCTCCACGTGCACCTAACTGTGTCTGGGACCACTATACACATTGTAACAAGCTACAGATTCAACATAATACCCCACGGTTAACATACCTCATTTGTTGGTATATTGGACAGTGGGGCTCAGACAGCTACTACTGATGTGTGGCTGACACTACCCCACACTTAACTGGGATAGCCACTCATGTACCGACACATCCATGAGTCATAACCTCCACTCTGCTGGATCAACCCATACACACCACCTCCATGACCAAAATTAACCTTGACATGAACACTACCACCATGTGACTGGTGTTACACACCTGGGGTTATCCCCTCATTGGTGGATTCTGAACATATGCTAATCAACCTTGTTAGCCACATCCCGGCACCACACCCATCACAGCATACACAGTACATGAGTACTACAACACCTACTACAGACATCTTCTGACAGCGGTTGTTAACGTCATGACACCCGTGCAGATGGATGATGCACATACAAATGCTGAAACATACCCGAGTGCACTTCATTAGCATGTACACAACTGCATGGATCATGCTATTCCACACAGAGCCATGATGGTACACACCAGATAACAGACGCCACTCTGGTGGTCATGTTCCATGGACATATGATGTAAAACAACAGGTGTAGGCTGTTGCATAGTGGTGTACATTCCCATGGGTGGGGTAGCTCACTGGTCAGCCTTGGTAGGGCCACATGATCCCTCATCACATACTCCAAGACTAGCTACGTAAATTACTGCGACACATTCCGGGGTGTACCGTCAGGCATTATGGTGGTATGTCAGTAGTCGATGGCAACACCCACATCTGCTGTCATATACAACAGTCACTCAGGAACATTACAGACCCAGGTGATGTTGGCAACATGCTGGAGGATGGATTCAATGCTAACATTACACCCTCTCACTCACTACAGGGCCACAATCCATACAGGAACATTGTGGTGTCCCTGTGGTCACACCTACACAGTACTAACCTGCACTCTATATGTCCTGGGACACTGGCCCCATGTCACCTTCCAACATCCCAGGCTGTGATGTCCACAAACCTCTGAATGACATGTCTCCCCACTAGGCCACCATATTCAGTAATAGCCTTGTTTCAGACATTGTAGCCCCTGAATGGAACACAGCAGCATTTATCACACTACACACAGGTGGCACCACAATGCACGAGTGGGACTATAGTCCTACACACCTGACTGGACTGTTCTGCATGGCTATGGGGCACATCATCAAGGACGTCATTCACAGAGACATTGTTGGGCTCCCATCCTTTGATGCCACCCGGGTTGGGCTTGTTAGGGCCAGAGCATGGCCCCTACACCTGGTGGACTCCTTTCATACAGTTACCAGGGCAGTTGCTGATGGTACGGGAGTCTACACATCCTACATTGTCCTCTCTTTGCCTTTCAGCACCATTCTCCATTCTGGTATTGACAACATACACATCCACCTGCACATCGTACCCTATGTCTCAGGATGTTATGCAATGTGGCTCATGGACAGGACACACACAGTGAGGCCAGCATACCATAGTACCTACTGCATGTCAGTTACATTTGGCATACCACAGTCCTCAGTCATAGGGCCCCTCATGTTCATATGCTTCCCTGCGGTACAGGCTAGCACAGGGGACTTTCCCCTGCCTAGCTTTACAAACCCCTTCATACAAAGCACCATGATTGCTCCACCAGCTGATACTGACTCCATCCATACGGGTGTCACTGTGACAGATACCTGATATGACTATCATGGTGTCAAGCTGCATGACACAAGGTGCATGAACATCACCTTTGCATTACACCATTCACCCACTGACTATCACATGGGTGGTAGTCCCCTACATACACATCACATTGTGCATGTTTGCAGTACACACATATGTCGCACCCACTTCTGTGGTTACCGTATTGCCACTGTGGCGTGGATATCCTTCTACGTGGCCACACTTATCTGTACTGGGTGTGTAGCTGGTACATAGGCACCCATTGTACCTCTGAACTCAAGACTTCTACACACATTCAAGGGTACACCACCCCATTTAGGGTGTACCTTACACAACAGCTACAGCTTTACATACCACAACATTAACATGCCATGACGTTTACTGAGCTGCGACAGTTTAAGTATGCGGCTGCACTACGGACACCACATCTGTACACATTTGCATATTACATACTCAGGGGTGACCTCTGCTGATCAGACAGGGCCCATGTCCTCAACATTATTAATGGATATACTCCTCATACGCGACATAAGCAAAAGCCACTGTGAGCAACATGCTCATGGATATGTGCACACATGCCACAATGAGTGTGATGTGCTTGAGGGATACATTCCCAAACCGGACACTCACCATGCTTTGGAACATGAGTCCTATGTAGATCACGCAGGGACACTCAGTAGCACTGTTCATGTGATACCTCCCTTGGTGGTTGGGAGACACATGTAGGCCTGGGATCACTGCAGTGGCTGTACTGTGCAGAGGTGCAGGTGACACATGGCTCTGCTGTTCACAGGACACTACCCTAGAGAGGTGCCACTGGTGTGAACACTGTAGTTGTGCTTACACATGGACTTGCCAGACTGCATAGTACCCCACTATGCACCTGTGAAGCTATTACATGTCCTTTGTGCATGGTTACTTGGTAGCCCTTCCATTTAGATTAGCTATCATGCTATTACAATGTCCCATGCCTACAAGCCATATGTATCCTGTTATTGTACATGCCAATAGACGATACCTTTGGTATGCATGATATGCCTGTTATGCTGTGTAGAATATCTGTCATATCTACCTACAATACTATACATTACACATATTTCACATAGTATCCCATAATGCAAAGCATACTTGCACAGCAGGACCACCTTAGATATGTCATTGACGTTATATGCCCATACACATGCGTGCTGTGACAGTATATCAACATATACTATCCCCTGCTATGGCACATACTTGTTGGACATACCCTACCACTGATGGCAGGTTGTATGAAATTGTTCTGTTTAAAGCCCTCATGTAGCATCCCTTGTGGTGTCTGTGATGTGTACCTTGTGGCCCACTGCTGGACGCACAGTTTCTACAAGCGTTAGTATGCTCAGCAAGACATCACTACATAAATACCTTTTCCCACTTTATGCATTGCGGACACGTTTAATTAATGCAAACCAGGCTATACATACAGTAAAACTAATTAATACAGATCATGCTATACATAACCTTACATATCGGGTGTTCTACATACCTTGTTATCGTTACGGAGTTTCGTCTCTATCTCTCTCACAGTGTTTCAACTGGTATTCGGTATGAGCATACGGTTTGAATGTCTGGCAAGTCATCCTTATATACGTCGATACCTGTAATATGTGGTTTCATCCCGCCAATTGGTGTTCCTGAGTGACTAATTACTTGTATATCAGCTGTGCAGCTACTCCATTCGCCAATTACGCGGCAACAGTGGGGTATAATTGAATTCTCCACTTGGGCGTTGCCTATTTGCCCTACCTTCGGGGAGATGGTCTGTATTGTGTTTTGTTATGTGTAATTGCAACTGCTATGCATGGAGACAAGTATACTTTGGATTCATCTCCCCCATGGATTGTGTGTGACAGCTAGAGTATGTGGTTCAACATGTAGGTGTACCTGTCATCCCAACGTCTGATAATGGACTATTGCAAACAAAACCTGTAACATGGCTGTTTGTTCCATTATACAACTCCTGCAATTTTGCATGACACCTTTAATTGTGTCTCTCACACGGTATGTTGAGGGTTCTGCAGATGTAATTGACTGACTGGATGTTTGTGCTGCTATTACAGTCTGTATTGCTTTAGTTTCCTGTGTGGGGGATGTCGGTGGGTGTACGTAGCATATACAGGTTTGTGAGGCTTGCATTTCTACATATTCCATATATATGTGTGTGGGCTCCGTCCCTAATTAGAGAGCTAACAGTTAGTAGACTTATGTTACGGGATTGTACATTGGGCCATTGTTAATTGGTTTCTATATCATCTGCAGGTGAGGTTGCTACTTATATACCTCCGGAATTGCAGCGATATATCAAGGGATATGTGTAAGTGACAGCTATCCCTTGTATTTCTGTCCCAGATATTTGCAGTCATTGCAGTTGTGTTGGTAAAAGAACCTGTTTGCCATGGGTTGCCACCTTTTCATATGGTCATTGTTGGACACCTGCAGGTCACACAGCGGTGTTTACAGGCCAACATGTAGCCATGGTCAGTACACAGGTTAGCACATACTTTTATCCTCCATACATACCTATTGTTGTGGGACTTTGGCTACTTATCATATTGCATGTAACATTTACGTTCCTTACATACAGGCAGAACTATTAAATACGACTATTGCATTATATATGGGACATATTAATGTCCTAAAATCTGGGACATTTGCCCTTTATACTGTTTTATGTCAGGACACACCTGCCCAGGGTGGGGCTGTCCCTCCTACTGTGGGACAGGTGGTAACCGTATGCCTAAGGCTAGCTATACCCACACTTACCGTACTGATCTACCTCTGACTTGGCACTAACAGACACATGTTGCAGACACACACACACATTACAGTCACACGGAGATGCACACGGCACCCTCAATGCACACATACACAGACTACGGCACTCACAAACACAGTTGAACACAGTACCTACGTGGACCACAACACCGGCAGCAGTGACTAAATGTCCCTTCATATCATCATACTATTACTCGAGGCTGTACTGTTCCGGTACGGTGTTCCATCAGTCTTTCAGCCTCGTGGTTATGCATGTTGGTATGTTACACATTCCATAGTTGGCGGTATCCTATTTATTTGTACCTCCAAGGTGTTATGAATGTCATTGACCTATCTATATATATTTGCAGATATCGCTGAATCCATCTATATCAACATATATCACTCTATTGCCCTTTCTATCTGTATTATATATATGCATATGTGCACATATATATATATATATATATATATATATATATATATATATATATATATATATATATATATATATATATCTGGTGGGGAACGTGACAGGCACACAGCACCACCATATGCTGATAGGCTCATGTACTGTTCAGGTGTTGACATTCCGTGTTCCGCTAGCTGTTGTGTGTACAATGGTTGAGGGCTGCCTATGTAGGAGTCACACATTGGGCCACCTATACATTACAATTTACAGGTGGTCATGTTTGTGTGCCATCCATTTTACTCTGTGTGCAGGTGGAGAGGTGTCAGTCTGTAGGGGCCTACACTGTCAGAGTATGTGCTATACATTCCCTCTTTGCCAAGGCGTAGGCATATTGGGCATGCCTCCGTCTGCCTACTGGGGCTGGCACAGTGTGTTCATGGTCTGAATCCCTCTGTGCCTGTAATGGCCTCGGCAATTGCAGTGGGCTATGAGGGCCTTCACCATTTTGTCCCTGCTGCAGCTGCTTCCGCAGGATCATATTATGTAGCATGGCACATACTATGACGATGTGGGCACACATGCCTGGAGAGTACTGCAAGGCTCCAAAAGATGTATCCAAGCACCGGAACCATAATTTCAGCATCCCAAACACACACTCTATGATGATTCTGGTTTGTGCGTGTGCCTCATTATGGCATTCTTGCATGGGTGTGTGTGCATTTCTGATGGGAGTCATCATCCACGGCTCCAGTGCATAGCCAGCATCCCCCACAAGATGGCCATGTGGGATGTCCCCCCTGACAAATACCTGATACAGCTGTGAGGCATGCCAGATATTGGAGTCATGGTAGCTTCCAGGGCTGCCAGCACACACATCCATGATAATGCCCTGGGCATTGCACACGACCTGGCAGTTGATGGAGTGGAATCCCTTGCAGTTTATGTAGCGCCTACCATGCTCACCGGGTGGTGACTTGATTTGTATGTGCGTGCAGTCTATCGCACCCAGTACCTCTGGGTAGTGTGCCACACGATGGAAGTGGCGCATATTGCTGGCCAACTCCTCCTGAGTTCGGGGGAAGTATATCTGCTCATTGGCATGTGGGAACATGGCATCCAGGAACTGGTGTAGTACCCTGGATGCTGATGCCTGTGAGATCCCCATTATATCTCCAGTTGGCCTTTGAAAAGTACCTGTGGCCAGTATTCACAGGCTTACACATACCTTCGTGTCCACTGGGATGGGTTCCCCTCTGTTGTTTCTGGTTCTCAGGTGTGGCCGGCACAGCTCCACTATTTGCTGTAAGATATCCCTGTCCACCCTGTAACACTCTACTATCTCCAGGTCATGTAGCCCCTGGTAGGTTACCCTTGGTCTGAACATTCTCCTTCTCCTCCAAGGCCTGCGGTGGTTGTCGGCATCATCCTCCACAACACCGTCAGTCTCTAACACATGCTGATGAATCACAGCTATGGCAGCTCCCAACATGTACATTTTAAAAGTTCCCCATGTGTTTACACCTATGGTGCAGTGTTTGGGAATACACAGGTGTGTATAGGGTGCTTTCACACTTTATACTATTGTGCTGTGAACACCGATGATGTCATAGGGTGTGTATGTACGATCGTAGCTACAGGGTATCTTATGTGTTTTACTACCGGAACTACTATTGTGGTGCCTTTGGTGTTGAATTACATTTGGCTGCCGAAGATTACCTCTTGACCTTCCCTTTACATTTCTGCACATTGCACCTACCATTTTCTGGCATGCATCCAGCAGGCTACTTTCATTTGTACTTTCCTGGACCTGGCGTATCTTGCGTTATGTGTGCTACTGCCGGTCTGCTGTCAGTTTGCTTTGCTCTGCTGTGTCAGGTCTCCTATCTTTGCAATCCAATACCTCCCCTCCTTTCTTTGCATTCCAATGCCTCCCCTATCCTGTTTTGCAGGTTTCTGCAAGCAGACTTGTCAGCTGCCGTTGATTGGCCATCGTGAGTTGATTGGTGTTGATTGCTCATTAGTACTCCAATTACCCTACTTCAGCATTTCCTTATTTTCTTCCCCTGACCTTCCTGTTTGTGTTATTGTTCACGGCGCATGCGTCCGATTACTGGGTTTCGGGCACGTTTTCATCCCCGTACACATGCGCTTTTGGGCACCATGTGTGCTCTCAGCTAAACGATTCTATACCTTCCTCCCCACCCCTGTCCTGCAGCTTTGCTTAGCAACGGACAGGCCAGATTTGCATTGTTCCAATGTGCTTACTGCTACGGTGGCACACCCCTCTGCTGATGTCATGTATCTCCTCTAAGCCACTCCTCGGTGTTATACCGCTGCACCGTATGGTACAACCTTCATCCGGCGGGACATTTGCAATTCAGTATTATCTGCCTCATTTGCAAGGCATTGACTACTAATTCATAGTTACCACGCCGGACACTATCGCAGGCCCTTAGCAATCCTTGCACCTTGGTTGTGGTGTTCCATGCCTACCATTGTGTATTATGCTGTAAACCTGATTTCTATTACGTTGCGATTTTATGACATTTTTATATTATTTCTTTATGTTACAGTTTCCGCACACATGCCCTGCGGTTGTGCTGTGCGTTACTGTGGACATGACATTAAATGTTGTTTTTTAGGTGTTGTGCATCTTTTCTTATGCCATTGGCTGTGTATTTCACCATTGGCATATGTTAACTTTGTGATACATGGGTCTGGCCCGGTTCCATAGGTCCGATGTTCTGTTTGGGAAAATGTAAACCGTGTTTTTTGGTTTACATTTCCGTGGGCTTACGCTATGCCTGCACCACTTCATGAATCACTATATGCCTTCATTTGCATGGTGTGACACTGCACATGGGGTGATTAGCATACCTAAGCCGAGGGCTGCACAGTTCTGGCATACACCGGTATTGCACGTGGAATTGGATTGTACCTGAATCGCTCCACGGCCATATTTGGCATTATACCGCCTACGCTATGCCTGCACCTGGCGCAAGCTTCATGAATCCCGGGGGCAGTCTATCTTGAATTGTAGACACATGCATGTGCACTGTATCTCCTTGGCCAGGATAGTCCTGCTTTATTCTGTGTCTATTTTCTCTTGCTGACATTTCCTCATTGGTATGGGCCTGTGTTGTCCATCTCACCCCCCCCCTTATAGCTTTGGTCTACATATTTCATATATATGTGACTCTACCCAAGTTAACAAATTCTAAATAAAATAAAACATGAGTAACAAAACTACAAGCTATTATTTTCAGCTTACCAAATTTAGCATTTAATTTATTTATGTATTTATTTATTTATTTACTGCTTCTGTTGACCAGGGTAGTCTGACTGGGCTGTTGTAGCCCCTTTTCTGTCATGGCCTGATAAAAAAAATCTCCAGTTTCAAAAAAGGCAGTTTTATGTAACAGAGAAAAAATGTAAGCTTAAAGTTATAATATGGGCATACAATAACTGAAGGGGCAGCTGTATTAGAGAAAATCTGCAATTAGTAAAATATAGAATCATATAATGTGAAGTTTAAACTGTCAAAGTATGATTTTAAATGCATGGGTAGGAGAAATAAGAGAGAGGAGGTGTGGGAGATATGAAGTGAAGGTAAGGAAAGGTGTTGTATATAAATTAGTTAGGTGAGTTGTGTGTAAATTTGTTGATAAAGGAGAAAAAGAAAGTTGCAATAAAGTTTTGGAAGCTGTAGAAGGTAATAAGTATAATTTGGAATCTTGTTGGAAGGAACGACTTGTAGACTAGAGATAGAAGAAGTAGCAGTGAGTACAAAGGGATAGAAGACAGTAGGAAATTTACATTGAGAATTTGCATTGTTGGACGTGTAATGGCCAAGGTAGTCTAGCCTGGGGAAGTGCAAGACCAGTGTTTTTAATAAGTTCTTCTGGCAAGTGTTTGAATTTAGATAGGTTGGCTTATTCACTGATGGTGGTAGTAATAAAATTCCAGAATTTTGGTGACATAATTAGAGTGCAATTAGAGATCAGCAGAGTTATGGGTTTTAGTTATGGCTAATTGGACTTGTCCTTGGAGTGTAGTGACCATGTAAGAGTATAAAGTCCCACTAAGGCATGCAGTGCAGTATAATTTGTAGGTCTAGAGATTATATTATGTGCTAACTGGGTGAAAAGAGATACTGTGGAAGTTCTAGCCAGCCCAACTGTTTTAAGGATAGGTACTGGTGAGATTTAATAGACTGGTTAGTGCCAAGTTTAGCTATCTTGTTATAGTATTATTCAATTTTTGTTAGTAGAGATTGCTGAAGGTTGGTGTAGATGGGGCAGTGTATGGCAGTGAATGTATAAGGTATCCAGAAGTGTTTGTTTATTTATTTATTTTTTTTGTTTTGGCATTGATAATTAAAAAGGGTACATGCATACCTTCCTTAGCCTATATCTAACACCCTATAACTTAACTTACCTTACACTGCTGTCTAGAGTTATAGGAGAATCACAACAAGTCTGCCAGACTCATTTTAGTGGGCCAGGAAAGAGAAAGTGGTTTGTTAAGACAAGTTCATGGCAAGCCATAAACAAAAGAAGGGTGTGTGACTGGTGTCTATATTATATTCTCGAAGAGTCTTTTCTTAGAACACTTAAATGTTGACACATAAAGAGCTAATGCTGGAAACCATGAACGGCCACTCCTGCAAATTTCCCTGTGAAAAAGTTCACTTGCCCGTTATCGGGAATTGCCCTTTTCTCCAATGTAGAGCAATCTCGTAGTTGGTATATTTAGTTAGGGGGGTGGGGGGGCACAGCGCCCACATCGGTGGGTGTGGGTGGCAAACTCCAACTTGATTATGGTTTTAAAGTTTGTTTTTATGTTTACAGCCAAGTTAATTTTTCCCCTAGGAAAAAATTTGCGGAAGTGGCCATTTGTGGTTTACAGCTTTTGCTCTTTACGTGTCCACCTTTACGTATTCGAAGAAACGACTCTTTGAACATATAATATAGACCCATGTGACTGTGTATGGGGTGGGTAAGGGGGCTAATGCCAAATAAAGCATTAACTAATCAGGAGAAGGGTTCTCTTCAACTTGATCCAGGAAACTATAGCATACCTATATAGCATGTGCCAAGGAACAATCAGTAGATGGATATGTAGATATGCATGTAAAAACCTCAGAGGGTACAGACCATACTGCAACACTAATCACACACATGCACACAGATATATATTTTATATATATCTATCTAGCTACATATATATATATATATATATATATATATATATATATATAAAACATAAACCAGGGAGAACCTTGAGCTATATAAACTACGAACCCACACACACTTTCAAGGTAGTCTGGGATGATTCATAAGGAAAAAGGCATTATAGAATCTAACAAAACTACATTCATTGTTAGAACAGGACAATGTTAAGTGCTTTTGTCCCCATTTAGGACTTCATCACAACTTGAAAATCTATGCCTTAGACTACAATTATACCAAAAATCACTAATCATATGAAATTTCAGCGACCAATCACTACCAAAATCGAATAATGAAATAATAAAATGAATAAATAAAAATGTCTCACAATTAAAACAAGCTTTTATATCCATCTATAAGGTGCATATAAAAAGGTTTAAAATGCAACACAGTGCACCATAAAACATTTGAAATATTGAAATAAGAAATAAAAAAAAAAATTATTAAAACAGTAATAGAATATGACTTTGTTGGTTTCACAACCTTGCTCCTCGCAACTTTAACATACTATTGAGTGACAGCATGTCATTTAATCCTGGATATGCATTTGATTCCAATCTCAGTTGCCATTCTAATTCTCAGTATTTGAGTCTTTGTTCCCATGCCCTCCCAACTATATTAACCCCAAACTTGTTGTAAAACAAAAAAAGAAAAACATCTTATTCTCCAGGCAAGAAATGTTATGTTTATAAAGAGCATTATTCTTATTGCATGTTCAAATATCATATGCTTGTACATGTGCTTATTAAAGGACATTTGGTTTTACCAATATAAAATCTGTGACAAAAGTCACAAAAGGCTAAGTAAACCACTCTGAACAAATTACAATCACGTTTGATATAATTTTAATTCAATTGACAAGCTATTTAATTTTTAAATTTTTCACTACATGTATATACTTACAAAAAGAAGAAGAACAAGAATTGCATTTTAACATGCCTTTTACTGGTTTCGCTCTGAGCCCATCATTATTTAAAGTTGTGTCAGGTCCTAACTGCTCCTTTAAATTCAAATTTAATTTAATTTAGGAATTTAAATTCAAATTCAATTTAATTCAATTCAATTTTCTCTATATATCCAAAAATCCTCAGTACTGTGCTGAAAACTGCGGACACCTGTAACTTTCTGCAACGGATACCAAATAATGTATGTTTAGAACCTCAGCTCTACAAAACCACTTGTTGAAACATCCTTAATTGGTCTCTCTGCATCACCAGGTCAATCTTCTCTTTTCCCCTACCTATTCCCCTTCCACATTAATTGCTTTTAAATTTCTCTTTTCTGTTGTTCAGCTTTGGGCTCATTTTACCTCTACCCAATAAGGAACTAGTGCTACTGAAACTCTTCCCTTTCACTTTGTCACCCAAGGACAGATACACAGCCAGTACTATCCTTGATCTGAATTAAAAAACAGTAAACAAAGCACATTAATCAGGGGAAAGGAAAGCCTCACATCTATTTTTGTTTTGTAAATTAGCATACAGAATGATCTGATGGTAGTAGCTTACTGATTGTTTTCCTTGGCCTCTCAGCTGCTGCCTGCTCAATTCGCCCTCTGGGCTCACTCCGCTCCCCTACCCTGTCCTCTATTCTCACTCACCCCCTCTACCTCTATAATTAAACTTCACTATCCTGCCCACTAATACTCATACACCAATCTTATCCTTTCTTTTTCCCTCTAATTACTTTCTCCACACCTCCCATCTTTTCAAGTCATTTCTCACAGACAGTCACACATCCATCCCCTACCTTACCCAGCTCACTACTACATTACAAACTCATGTAAAAGAACTCCTATAGCTCAACACTCCTCTCCCATACAGTCCCACCAAAACATCCTTCTTAATCATTAATACTTATGCAACTCAGCCATAATGTAATCACCCATAACACTCTTCCTAACCCTGACACTTCTCTCCTTAATCCTCTGTCCCTTACTACATGTCACAACCCTCAACCCTATCTCCTTCTCACCCCATTATTCTACCACATCCACCACAATTCTTCAAATACCTGCTAGCTATACCAACATATTCTCCCTACCTCTACCTAATAAATCCTGTCTTCCACTACACACTAAAATTTATCCCACTCATAAACAAAATCCAAATCACTCTCAAACTCCACAATAACAAAGCCCTTTATCAACACAGCACCAAAGCTTCCACAAAACAATAACTCTGGGCATATATATTCAACTCTCACTACTTTACCCTTATCAGGAGATATTCATCCAAACTCTGGCCCACCACCACCCATCTCCCTGAAATCCATCTACATGGTTACTGCAAATTCTTAAAGCATTTGCAACAAAATCTCTAGCTTTCATGCCTGGATTGCTCATAATCAACCTGACATCATAGCCATCACCAAAACCTGGCTTAAACTCCACATTAAAGATTCTGAATTTCTCCCCCCTGGCTACCAAATCATTAGATTTGATAGGCTTAACAAAAAAGGAGGCAGAGTTGCAATAATCTTTCCTAAGTCTCTCACCATCGTACCATACACCAATCCTATCCCTCAATTTGCCAATGTTGAAATAACCATTGCTTTCCTAAAGTTAAACCACCGCAAAAATCTTTCTATCATAGTTCTCTACATACCCCCTGGAAACAATATCTCCATACTAGAAGACATCCTTGCCTGGATTTTTACAAACATAAAAAAACAAAACCATTATACTCGGGGACATAAACATCAACAGGGCACACCTGACCTCCAACTCCCCTACCATCAATATAAATTTATTTAACCTTACTCAGCTCATAAACACCCCTACTATGCCAACCAAAGATAACACCACATGATCCATATTAGACTGCATTCTAGTCTCCCACCCCAACAAAATAACTGAAGCAGGCACTCTTCCAAATTCTCTTAGTGACCATGTCCCCGCCTTTATCTGCTGAACCTCATCAGCCTTACAAAATCAATACCAGTACAAACTTATAAGGAATCTAACTACATTTGACCCTCTCATGTTTGCTAATATAATAAAACAAATTAACTGGCACATACTAAATGCTCTCCCCTTAGATAATGCTGTTGACTATTTCAACTCTACATTCCTAGACACACTCAACAGTCTTGCAGCTCTTCATAGGAAAATAATCAAAACTAACTCCACCCCATGGCTGTCCAAATCTACTAAAGCTTAGATGCATCTCAGAGATAAAGCATGGAAAAATTATCAAACTAACAAAAACGAGCCTCCCAAGTACATTTCAAACAGCTTCACAATCAGGTAAAAAGAGCTAGTACATAAAGACAAAAAAGCTTACTACACTAAACTACAGTCCAACCACAAACAAAACCCTAAAAAAATCTGGAATTCCATCTCATCTCTCCTAAACCCTGGCACAAAAAATAATCCCTGTCCACATCCCGACAAAGCCTCAAATGAAATAGCATTTCTCTTTAGCTCATTTTTATAGACTGTATAACCAACATTACTGCTAACTTTCCTAAGGACAATGACAACACAAACAACATTGCTCCTTCTAAAACATCCCCTACTTTTCCTACCTCTACAAGATCCTCTTCCTCCCCTAAACCCAACACCCCTCCTGCCCCTAATTTTACTACTAACCATATTTCCACAATGACTATCAAGAGACTAGCCCTTAAGCTCAAACGCTGCTCTAACACACCTGACAACTTACCCCACTTTTCTAAAGATCCCTGCCGAAGCCATAGCATTTCCCATTAACATGCTAATTAACAGATCCATTCAAGAATCTTATATTTCCAAATTATGGAAGAAAGCCTACATTCTCCCTCTTCACAAAGGCAGCAAAAACAATGATATCTTCAACTTTTGTCCCATCGCCATCCTCTAACCAATCTCTAAGATTCTGGAAAAGTGCATCCATATTCAGCTGATGCCCTATCTCCTCCAAAACAACCTCCTGTCCCCTACTCAGCATGGCTTTAGACCTAGACACAGCACTACAACAGCCCTTATATCTTACTAGACGCTATTAATACAGCTCATAATTCAGGGAAATTAGTAACTACCATATTCTTAGATCTTTCAAAGGCCTTTGATACTGTTTCCCACCCTTTACTTCTATCACAACTCACAAGTTTTGGACTTTTCCCCACCACTCTAAACTGGTTTTCTAAGTATCTAACAGACAGGTAACAGGCTATCAAATGGCAAAACTCAATCTCTTCCTATTTCAAAACCCCAAGTGGAGTTCCTCAATGCTCCATACTTGGTCCTCTCTTTTTCAATATCTTCATTAATAACTTTCACAAGTCTATCACCAATGGTACCCTCATACAGTATGCAGATGATTCAACCATAATCTGTTCAGCTGACTCGCTTTCACAACTACAACTCAAAATTCAAACAGCTTTCTCTACCACTGAATCATGGCTGTTTAATACCCATCTGGCCCTAAACCCAACCAAATCTAAAATCATGCTCTTCACCTCCAGAAAATCAACCCATTTGGACAAACCATGTTCAACATTTATTCCCTAAATAAAGCACAAATAGAAATTGCCAGCCACACAAAACTTCTAGGAGTATCTATAGATTAACATCTAAAATTTGATATCTACCTGCAACAAAACATTAAAAATACTCATCAGAAACTTGGTATGCTATATAGACACCACCAATAACTCAGCACCTCCACCAGATGAACCCTTGCCTCCATCTACCTAGTCCTCTTCTCTAATGTATGGCACCCCCATAATTACCAACCTTCAAGTCACCCTAAAAGCCAAGCTTGAAACTTGCTATAATAAGATCGCAAAATTCGCAACAAATTCCAAAAACTGCAACCATCACTGTACCTCTCTTCACTCACTAAAATGGCTAGAACGTCCAAACTACCTAATCTACTTACAAATTACTACTGCTCACAAACTTATCTTCAAACCCTCCAATTGCCCCACCCTAAGTTCTATCTTCTCCTTCTACCTCCCCAACAGGTCCCTTAGATCTGAGAACCAGCAACTACTACTAGTACACAAGCCAAACTGGCCTTCAGGCCAGCTTCTCTTTTCTTACTCCATAGCCAAAACTTGGAGTGCTCTCCCACTAGCTTTCAGAACTACACTAAATCCTGTCAACTTCAAATTCTCTCTTCACACATACCTTTCTTCCCTTTGGAATTACTCTTGTACTCAACCTCCTTGAGAACCTCATTCTAATGTTACATCCTCTCCTTACCATGCTTCCTAACATTCCTCCTGGTGATAAGTATGTCTACATATCCTGGAAATCTGTCACTGTCACTGACTACTGCATTAGTAACCTTGTTTCTAATTTATTATCTTATTGTGTCTATTATTGGTATTGTGTTATGGAAAACTGCCTCTGTAATTTGTCTGACTACTATGTTGCTACTGTGTTGTTAACTATGTTTCAAGATTGTAATTAAATTTGCCTGATTTTGTTGTTGACTGTACTGTGGAGCTTTTCTCCCTGGGCCTCCACTGAAAATGGGCTCAGTAAGGCCCAATGGACTTCTCTGGTTAACAAACTGCAAATAAATAAATAAATAAATGTCTCTTATGCACAAATTTAGGGCAGCACCTGGTATGTTACTTATGAAATCATCATACTTGATAACTTTTCAATTGTTGATTAAAACCTGCTTAATATCATTACTAGTGGAACTTTATTTTATAAACATGGTCTGTTCAAAGTTCACAGATTCAACTGATGTAGCTGGAATTCTTACCACACCACTTCCCAACAAAGGAAAAAATATTTGTCACACTTGTGACAAATCTCATCTTTAATGTTATTCAACAGCATGCAAGGATAGCCTCACTCTACAAATATTTCAACTAAAGTATCGAGTTCTAGCAAAAAAAGGGTCATCATCTCAAACTTCTTGGGAAATCATGACAATGTGACTCTCTACTAAACTTTTCTTCTGTGCATAAGGATGATTGCTAGTAAAATGTAAGAATGTATTTGAATGAACTGTGTTTATTCCTTGATATTCTACTATACTAAGATTTATCATCTAAGAGTTTATACATTCCGGCCATGTAATCAATAGTATCCATAAGCACCACCCTACCGTCTTTGTCAGGTTTCATAATTCTCATTTGGTGATTGTTGGTGAGCTCATTCAAAAGTGACCTTTCATTAGCAGTTAAGTTACTAAAATACTTCAAATGTGGCTGTTGAAGAAGTCTTCTCAAACCTTTCACACAATGTATTTCACTTAAGATATTGTTTTAAAGTTGTTATGCATTTATTGTGCTATGTCTCTGCATAGCTTAGCTTACAGCTGCCTATTGGTATCTAGCCCGTTGCTTCAAATGGACTAGGGTTACTGATATTAGGCTAGTCTGTAGAGTGATAGTATTTGTCCTCTTGTCCTTACTCTGGCAATTTTTATTTTTGTATTGGCTATATATCTGCTGCTCTCTATTGTTACCTCTCTAACTTACCCTCCCTGTCCACATACCCTTTATCTAAATCTATCCCTAGTTTTATCTCTCACTGCACTCTGTTACAAACTCCATTTCTCCTCAGACTATTGTTTATTATATGCCTTCTTCTCTTTACCTCTTATTTGCATCATTTCAACTATCTAACTCAATGTTGTCTCTCTCTTTTTTCAGTACAAACGTAACCGGGTGCTCCCTCTCTGCTACTAAAGTAAACGGAACTACCTCCTGCTATACCCTGAAGACACCCCTGAAGTTTACCTGCTAGCCAGGTTTTTTCATAGAAAGCTCCTACGGCACAAGAAAAAGTGAATGTATGTTTCTAATAGCATATTAATATAGACTTTTATATACAACCTAGGATTGCTAGTTGACCCTTCCGTGTCCGAGCTTTAGCAGCCTACCGCAGTCCCTTTACCACTCTCCCCATTTTAACATAGTATAAATTGTATCTTGAGAAGGTTTTCTGCTTATCTCTCCTGCTTGATATCCCCTCTAACCAGTAGGTGGCAACATCCACCAACAGAAAGGGTACAAATACTTTTTTATCCCAAATCCCAAAATCTACATAGCAAAGTTGGTAGACATTTAAATACTACCTCAGCACATCTATATCTGTTATATATTCCCCTCCCTCCTTACTGCACTGCCCATATTGAATGTTAGTCTACAATTTTAATTTTCACCTACAGTAAAATCAAAACCTCTTGATATAGCCACTGAACTCCACTTAACTGATACTTTTTGCTGCTGTACTCACCTTTCTTGTTCTTTCTCACTCCGTTCGCCCTGCGGGCTCAAGCCGCTCCCCTACCCTACCCCCAATTCCCACCCAACCCCAGTGCTCCTACACTTATATTCCTCATAACCACACCCCCACCAACAACCTATCACCATCACTCAATTAAGAACTCCACTCCCACTTACATAACATACCCATCCACTTGCAACCTTCCCGTCTCCCTTCACCCAGACAAATCATGCAGGCCATACTATCACTACTACTACTAACTCTCACTACCCTAGCCTATACCACATCCATGCACACCACACTACCACCAAACAGTACCTTTCACACAACAAATACCTACACACATACGGACAGACAAGAACATTACAATCTGCTCCACATTATTCAAAAACAACTCACTATTTCTCATACACAAGACACACACCAAAATACCTCTTAATAAACAAACAGCATCTAGAGTACACACTGACCTAGCCCACGCTATAAAACTCAAAATATTCCTCAAAAAATGGCTACTAATTGTAGGAGACATGCACCCTAACCCAGGTCCACTCAACAAACTTCTTTCACACAAACAAGAATCAGAACTTCTTTTTATTAACCTAAATTCAAGAAGTATATCCAACAAACTACATGACCTACATGCACTCATAGCTCACTACTCCCCAGATATACTATCTATTACAGAGACTTGGCTAAAACCCAACACCCAAAATGATGAAATTCTCCCCCCAGGGTATAGTATCCTAAGGCAAGACAGACTTTCCAAAAAGGGAGGTGGAGTTGTAACTCTATTTAAAAACACACAACCTCCAGCCTCTAAACACCCCACTTCCCAAATTAAGAATGCAGAAACATTAGGCTCTGTTATATCCCTTGAAAACAAAAAAAGAATCAACATACTCTGCAGTTACATTCCTCCAGGTTATAACACACCTATAATAGAAGAAATACTACAATGAGCTACAACCAACGTGCCCCAAGAAACTATCATACTAGGTGACCCCAACCTAGACTGGCTTACATGTAACTCCAACAATCCCTCAAGCCATATTAACTTATTTGGCTTCTTACAATTAATTCAAGAGCCCACCAGAATCGACAACAAAACCAAAAAACAATCCATTCTTGACTGGACTTTAGTTAATTTCCCCAAAGAAAATTATCATGTGGGCTGCCTACCTGAGGAACTAAGTGACCACTGCCCCACATTCCTACTTCATAAACAGGTAAAGATACCCATACCCATACTATATAAGGACATTAGAGATGAACACAAGGTTAATCCACAAATTCTCAGTAGAATACTACAGCAATGTAACTGGCACCCACAACAGACTCTAGTACTAGACCAGGCAGTCAATTTTTTCAATAATACTGTTATAAATGTTATAAATACAATAGCCCCCATTAAGAAACATCGAACCAAATTTAACTATGCACCTTGGCTAAATAGGATCACAAAAGCCCTACTAAAAACCAGGGACAACACCTGGAAAAATTGGAAAAAGAACAATACTGGCCAAAATAGACAAATATATCAACATCTTCCAAACCAGGCCAAAAAAAAAAATAAAAATAGATAAACAAAACTACTTCCTTAATGTCCAAAACAAACATTCCAAAAACCCACAAAAATTCTGGCAAACTATCAATTCCCTTCTAAAACCCGGCAAAACTACCACCCCACCCCAGCCGCACCCCACCCAACTATCTAACAATAATCCTACACTCACACCAACCACATATAACAAAGATTTATCCTCCTTTACACTCTCACCTGTACCAACCTCCATTGTAAAAAACTGCTATTAAAACTAAAACCTACCACCCTCGCAGCAGATGGTTTGCCCACTAATTTCCTAAAATTAGCTGCAGGGTCCCTGGCTTACCCTGTCTCACTTCTTATTAACCGCTCCATACAAGAAGCTCAGATCCCCAAATTGTGGAAAGTGTCATACATTATTCCTCTACACAAAGGTGGCAACTCCTATGAGCTATCAAACTACCACCCCATTGCTATCCTATCCCCCCTTTCCAAGCTCCTAGAGAAATGTATTCACACACAAGTGATGCACTTCTTAATCTCACACAATCTTCTCTCCTCTACACAGCATGGCTTCCACCCAAATCATAGTACAACTACTGCTCTTCTGTCCTTCACCAATCAGATTAACCAACTTAGAAACAACAATCACTTCATATCAGCCATATTCCTAGATCTATCTAAGGCATTTGACATGGTCTCTCACAACCTACTTCTAGACACTCTAACTACAATGGCCTTTGCCCCCTCCACTACTTCCTGGTTCAAAAACTATCTCTCTGATAGACAACAGGCAGTCAAATGGCAGGGTGTACTATCACCTTTACTACCAACTACTATTGGCATTCCACAAGGATCAATACTAGGTTCTCTACTATTCACAATTTTCACCAATAAACTATATACCTCCACCCTGCATGCGTCACTCATACAGTACGCAGATGACTCCACCTTAATCTGCTCAGCCCCATCCATAGCCACCCATCAAAACCTTTCCCAAGAATCCTTCTGTTCCATCGAGAAATGGATTACTGATATCCAACTTATTCTATACCCCAACAAGAAAAAAGTACTTCCCTTTACCCCCAATAAATCCAAGACCATACCTACCACCTTCACTATCACCTCCAAAAATGGCACAACAATCTCTCCCTCACCCCATACTAAGCTCCTCGGTGTAATAATAAATAAGAATCGTCACTTTGATGTCCATCTCTCTCAAACCATTAAAAAGGTACATAAAAAGCTAGGAACTCTATACAAACACAAACAATTTCTATCACATCAAGCACGAATCATCCTAGCCCAAACACACCTACTGTCTACCCTATTGTATGCTTCCCCAATACTAACTCACATCAGGAAAACAGACATGGACAAACTGGACTCATGTTACAACAAAATAGCAAAATTCACAAATAACTCCACATTTAGAAGCCATCACTGTCTTGCCCTAAAAGACCTACAGTGGTTGGAACTCCCACAATTAATTAGTTACCACCAACTAGTCCTCACCTACAACATACTAAAAAATCCCCACAAAGCCACAGCCTTAAATCAACTACTAAACCAATACATAGCAAACCGTCCCCTGCAGTCATCCAACAAAACCCTACTCTGTGTATCTAAACCTAACAATACTGCAGGAAAAGCTCTTTTCTCTTATTCCATCACCATGAAATGGAACAGCCTCCCCCAGAATATCACCTCAGCTCCATCTATATCACTATACCAAAAATTACTCAAGGTGCACCTAACACAGTCCTGGCAATGTCCTTGCATCACTTAGATGCACTCCTCCTCCCTCCCACTCTTACTACCCCATATTCTCACTCTTTACTATCCCTACAATACTGTACTAAAAATACTCCCATGAGGAGCTTCTACACAAATCATTATGTTTTGTATTTGTATATTATCTCTTGTGAGATACCTCTTTCACTGCACAAGTAAATAGGGAGTATTTTGCTCCCAAATCCTCCTATCCAATTTCAACTATGTGTAAACTATGACTGCATAAGCTGGCATAGAACAAACTATTGTATATATACATTTTTTTTAATGTATTGTATTATATATCCTGTGTTTATACATATCGTGATTGTTTATATATATATATATATCTACCACTGTTCTTGTTTTATGTGGAGCTTTTCTCCCCGGGCCTCCACTGTAAATGGACATTGCTCTAGTCAGACATTCCCAGTTAATAAATGTAAAATAAATAAATAAAATAAAGATATAAAAAGCATAATTTGACCAGCACAATGTATATCTCTAATGGTTAAGATTATGCACTGAGCACCCTACATGAGCAACTCAAAAAAAAAAGAGGAACATTAATCACATTGACTGTTTAATGTCCTTTATAACAAGATAGTATTAACATTTAGCTCAGGGTTTGCTACGTTGCTTCCTTTTACAAAGTGAGACACAATTTTATATTCTTATTCTCAAGTTTGCTACATATACAGGCTCCTTTCACTGACAAAAATAAATTCATCTTTTGGGATGGCAATGGGCATATTTGTAGTACATCTGTATGAAAATTTAGATTACCTTTAGTGACAATTATATAAAAAAGTGAATGTTTTTTTAATTAACATTTTCTTGAATTAGTTATTTTGTTCATAAATGATGCATATGAATGCTCAATAGAATGCAGGCCATCAATAACATGACCAGTATTTGTAGGGCACATCATGTGTTTTGATGACAGGAATGCAAACAAGTATATGACTTCACTCCAGAAATTATATGTCTTTGTCTCCAGATGTCAGTTTTGGTGCAGTTAATCTGCAATGTTTTCAAAGAGTGAACACCCTTGCTTTCTTGTGTTGGAGGGTTAGCATAATACTGCCTTTGTTTACATTACATAGTAAAAAGCAGAACAAGACATGATTATTAAGAAAACATGGACTGCATTAGGAAAATATCACTATGACTATATAGATAATAATAACATGAATAACCAAAACAACAAACCATTTTACAATTATGTCTGATGCAAACTGCAGTATTTACTTAGCCTGATATATATTCAGTTAGCATGGAAATCTGTGATATGAGCTTACCTAAGAATTATGATGTTTGTGTCTGCATAAATCAAGCAGTGATTCTTACATGGCAGGTACTTACATTTTACTGGTTGTGATACTATTATTTTAAAGGTACATTAATTGACAAGCTGTCAGGAGACTAAATTTCTTTTAGTGGAAGAAGGACCAGAGTGCCACTACAACTCTGTGTTTTATTATCTTATTTTTTTTTCCTTAGCAGCAGATAAAAAGCTAACTGCAGTGCTTGTCCTTGATAGCTGGGTCAACCTGCCCCTCCTGACCTCCTCAGGAATTACTCTGATAAGGTTTGTGGCTGGCACAAAGATCAAAGCATTCTGGTTTCACATCACCAGATTTGCCTTTCCTACCTTATGTGAGCCCCTGTGACACCTGATGGGTTGGATGGATATGCAATACACAGACTGAGCCAAACTGCCAGTTACTTCTCAGGAAAGGAAATCTAAGTTGATGGTGTGCCCTATGCGCATACCTCTTCCTTTAAAAAAAGGAATGTGTGCATCATCAACCCCTACATTCCTACTTGCATCAGAAACTCGCTTAACCCCCCCAAAAAAAAAAAAAGTATTGAAGTGCTCAATAGTTTGCATGTTAATCGAGTAATAGTTACTCCAGATTTGGTTACATGTATGCCTCCATGGACAGTCATCAATCTCTTTCACCTATTTGAAGATGAAGTATCTTTGCCAGCTAATCCCTACTAAAGCTTATTTTCTTCCTTCGTAAACAGTGGTAGCAATATGTGTGACTAGCACTAGCAGTACAGATTACACAACCTTGCCAAATGCTGACAAGTAAATTCTAAATTTATGTATGTATGCATAATACTGAATACTGATAACTCTCTAGTAAGTGCATAATAATGTGGGGAAGAGGGATTTAATGTTAGTCATGGATTTAAAACTGTTGAATGCAAACGGTAATCTTATAACAAAACACACAAGAAACAACTTCTCCCACACAGGATTGCTGTTTTTCTAGAAATCAGTTCCTTTTTGCTACCCTAAAACCATCATGTTTGGTAGTTCAATGTATATGAATTTATTAAACAATCCCCCCAGACTCAACAAGCCCTGCACGGTGTGCAGGACTAGTGCAGAAGCTCCAGCAGGCAATATGTCTGCCGTGCGATCCAGGAATAAGCTGTAGGGACATGCACAAGCACTCCTGCACTAGTCCTGCATGGACTCAGCCCCTGCATGCAAATTACCCCATTTGCAGGTGAAATCCATGCAAATGAGGTGAATTTGCGATCCAGGAAGCTGGAAGCCGGCTGTGCAGGACTAGTGTAATCTGCAGAAATGTGCTCGGCCAGTAACTGAGTACATTTCTGCAAGCTACAAAACGGATCCATGACAGCTCCAAATAAAGGGTGGATATTAAGTAGAAAGCATGCCAATGGCCAAATATATAGCCATTTGGGATGGAAAATGATTGCAAAAATAAAAAAAAAATCAACTTCTATATTTTTTAGCCGATCTCGACTGTTTAAGCATAGGGCAGCATTGCGCAAACGGGATCGGGCGAAAAAAAAAAAAAAAAAAGCCTAAAATAAGCATTCTAACCAAAATCATTATTTTGTCATTATACTCAATGGCAGGCAGAAGACAACATGGCCAGTGAATAGTGGTTATTAAGGGGGAAGGCTCAGTGTGGGGCCTGTAACTATGCATCGGTAGGCAATCCTATGCAAATGAGGGGAATGATACTGAATCCCAGATTTCCCCTGCATGCTAGTCAGCACCCAACAGTGTAAGAGCATGAATAGCTTGGTGCAAGCCTAGGAGTTAGCTGACATCATAGGGGGTGTGTCAGACATACTGTAAGTGGATTGGAGCTCTGTGGCTCGGGTTTTCCCTTAGCTTAGCAGAGTTAAGCAAGGGGGTGTGTCTGAGGCTGGCTAGCACTCTTTACATTGCCTAAGTGGGTGTACATGCTGTGCACCAGGTTTTAAAGGAAAAACAAAGTAAATCAGGAAATAGCAACTCTGTGCACATTTCAGCACTGTCTTTGTGCTGCGTGCCCCCGGGATTAAACAGGAAGGCAATGAGAAGGGGAAAACAGCACTAGTAAGGTAATCAGGGAGAACTAGCATAGCTGGCAGGTGAAATGTATCAGAATCTGCCAATTACACAGGCAGCAGCCCAACCTAGCCCAGAACACTACTATAAACTATGCAAACATTTTTCCCTCTGGATTTCCCACATACTCTACACTACCGGTGTATACAAGCAGGGAACTTTTAACAAACAAAAACAACAAAATAATAGGGGCTGCAGCAGCTATTAGACATCAACATGTGGAAGAGGCTGAGGGTAGTGAGGATGATAATGCTGTTGACCAACCCACAGTGAGGAAATGGAGAAGGGTGTACAGACCCAGGGTAACCTTCCAGGGCCTACATGAGCTGCAGATAGTGGAGCGCTATAGGGTGGACAGGGACCTCCTACAGCAAATTGTTGAGTTGTGCCAGCCATGCCTGACACAAAGAACTAACAGAGGAGAACCCATCCTAGTGGATAGCAAGGGATGTGTAGGCCTAAGAATACTAGCCACAGGTACCTCCCAAAGCTCAACTGGGGATATCATGGGGATCTCACAGGCATCAGCATCCAGGGTATTCCACAAGTTCCTGGATGCCATATCAGCACATGCCAGTGGGCATGTACATTTCTTCAACACCTGTGAGGTGTTGGCCAGCAATATGCGTCTCTTCCACCAAATAGCAGCATACCCTGAGGTGGTGGTTGCTATAGACTGCATACACATATGGATCAAAGCACCACCTGGTGAGCAGGGTAGGGTCTACATCAACAGCAAGGGCTTCCTCTCCATCAACTGCCAGGTCATGTGCGATGCCCAAGGCATTATAATGAATGTGTGTGCTGGCTGCCCTGGAAGCTATCACAATTCCCACATCTGACGCAGCTGTACCAGAGATTTGCCAGTGGGGACATCCCTTACAATCACCTAGTGGGGAATGCTGGTTACACACTGGAGCCATGGCTGATGACACCCATCAGAAATGCACACACCGGAACAAGAACTCCATAATGAGGCAGACACACAGATCAGAATCATAATAGAGCATGTGTTTGGGATGCTCAGTGGAGTCTTGCAGTACTCACCAGCTACATGTACTCAGATTGTCATTGTATGTGCCATGCTACACAATATGATCCTGTGGAAACAGCTGCAGCAGGAACAGCACAGGGTAGGACCATACAGCCCCCCACCAATACCAAGACCTGCACAGGCACAGAGTAACTTGGAGGAGGAATAACCTGAGCCTGCCCCAGTAGGCCGATGGAGGCATGCCCAGTATGCCCTGGCCTTGGCAAACAGGCTGACACAGTAGGGACCCAGGGAATGACACCTCTCTCTGCCTCACACATCCAGTAAAAGGAATGCCAAACATGACACTACCTGTGCTAAACCATGTATAGGGAGTGTACTATGTGCATCTGACATAGGCAGCTTTCCAGCACCATCCTCAATACTGGCACACCCATAAGGTAAGTCACTCTCTTACCAATTGCTGAATGGAGTAGTATGTGTTGTTTCTTGCATCTACGGTATGGATGTGAGCATGCAAGGGAATCTGGTGGCTGAATGGGATGCCAGCAGATAGTAGACACCTATAGTGGCAGCATGAGATCTGTAACAAATACTGGTGTCACTATAGTAGCCAGTTCTATACATGTTGACAAAACCCACTGCAGGAAATGTGCTGGGCCACATGTGTGTCCATATGACACACACATGCCAGACAGGGAGGTTCACACACCCAACAACACTCCCAGCCAGCAGGACAGGTGTAGACAAACACAAACAAAGGCTGTGCTAAGGACTCTGAATGATGCCTATGGGTAACCTCCCCCCAAGGCCTACACAGACTACATCAGATCAGGCAGTGGGATGTTAGTTCTGAAGGGTAGGAAGTCAGAAACTAATATATAGGTCAATCAAACCTAAGACCTGTAGTACACTGATATGCCTCTAGTCAGCATGATAGGTTAGAATACAGAATTAAATGGAGTACCTGACATAACAGTACAGTCATAGCAAATGTGTACAAGTGTCAGGTGTGCCCCCCAATCCTCTGTAGACATGTAGAAACAGTCAGTTGTGCCCCTCAGTCCTGTGTAGACATGTAGAAACAGTCAGGTGTGCCCCCAATCCTATGTAGAAACAGTCAGGTGTGCCCCCCAACCCTGTGTAGACATGTAGAAACAGTCAGGTGTGCCCCCCAATCCTGTGTAGAAATGTAGAAACAGTCAGGTGTGCCCCCAATCCTGTGTAGAAATGTAGAAAGAGTCAGGTGTGCCCCTTCCAAATCCTGTGTAGAAATGTAGAAACAGTCAGGTGTGCCCCCCAATCCTGTGTAGAAATGTAGAAACAGTTAGATGTGCCCCCCCCTCCAAACCGATGTAGACATGTAGTAACATGTATGTGTAGGTATAATACCAGTGGAGCACAGATGACCTGAGGTGGCCAAGGTAGCAGGTTAGATTGTAGCATTTGTACAATATGCAGTTATGCATGTGTTAGGTTGGTGTGTGTTTCATATTGTGTGAGAGTGGTCAGTATGTATGCATGGAGAGGTGTGACATGGTGGCCATTGCCCACTACAGCCGATGACAGGGCCAAGTCCTCACAACTGCAGTACCAAAGACAATTCCTCTCAGTATAACACAAGCTAGCAGTAAGCCATTGTAAATGTATGGTGGTAATATGTGTCACCATCTGAAAGATGGACATGGCATGACTGTTGGGCTAGATATACAAGCAGTACACAGGGAGAAGTACCCCAGACATACATTATATAATATATAACCATGAAATGGACACACCCTTGGAATTGTACATACAGGTATGCATCATAATATCTGGCTTTTAGTAGGAAATACCAATGTCATCTGGCCGAACACTTGCAGACCACAAAGGTGATAGGACTGATGTACTGGGAAACGGCTGATGTCCCTGCACAAGCCAGCATAATTGGAATGCCCCATGCATATCTGTGAGACAGATGCAAGTAGTGTCCATAGCACACATGTACCCAGCTCACCCAAACACCACCCACAGGTACCTCTCTGGTCGTATCCCTGCCATTGGGAATGGGTACACTATGACCCCCCCCACCTGTGTATGGCAATAGCAAAAGAATGCAGCATGCAGTGCAGGTGTCCCATGCAGGTGTGTCCCTAGCTGTAAGTAGCACTCTGCCAGCATCCACACTACCTGATCAATATTGAAAGTATTGGCATGAACACCTAGCACACCTACCCTTTCACCCCAGGGGAATATACTGTATGGCAGTTTGGTACCGTAGGACTAACAGAATGCAACGGCCTGCAACAGCTAGCCTGCATCACCACCAAATGGGCTACAGGCCTCTGTGAAAGGCCTGTGTCTCACCCATACTGCCAATGTATGTTATGTCATGGACACCCAAATAACAACATAACACACTCCACATGAGCCATATGCATGGCTATGTGGACAAACCACAGTAACATGTCCACCATGTCCCACTGCATGAACTGTAGACCAACACCAAAACACAGTTGTGATGATGTGATAACTATAGGGAAAGTATCAGAGTATGTATGTATAATGTATGGAAGAGGAAAGTATAATAGAGGGGGGGTGGGAGCATGAGCAGTATGGAATGTGCAAGGTCTGACACACAGCCGTGTGCACATACTATCCCTGGCTGCAAACACAAAAATGGGTGGCTACAAACCTGCCATACACCACAATAGGGGTAATGTCCTGACTTATGACCCCTGCCTCTGGGTAACCTGTGTGAATCTGTACAGCTGTGAGGTATTGCCACAGAAAGATAATGCCATACTGTCATGTCGATGGATGTACAATTATGGGATCCTCTGCCAGCACTATACCAAGGTGCTGAAATGGATACACAGACCCAGCAGCAAGTGTCTGCAGCTCCACCTCCAGAATGGCATAACTTTCCATGAATATGTAGGCATTTGACCACAATAGTGGACAGAGCTGCATTCACCCTATGTTCCCCAGGACATCACTGTGAGCAACAATATCCACCTGACAGTACTTGACGACATACAACATCACACTGTATAACAGTACACATGTCTGAATAACTCTGCTAACACCAGTACCATGTAGCAGAACCAGCACAGACACAATCTCCTACAATGCACACTATCCCTTGTAGTGTTTGACCCCATGTTGCCAACTGATCTACAGATATCTTGCAGAAACAGTTTGCTACCTGTAGGTGTAGCAAACTGTTTCTGCAGGATACAGCTTGCTACCTGTAGGTGTAGAACACAAAGGTCTGCACTGGAGTACAAACAGCCTGGAATGGATCCACACATGCAATGCAGAATGGCATACTGGGCATGCTCACACACTTAAACAAATGAAGCCCATGTCTGCCAACAACAGTGGACCATACACATCCAACAGTTGCAGATGTTAGTGTATACACTCCTCAGTATGCAGCAGTCATGCTTTGCACACACATTGGATGGGAATACACACATATATCCAAGGACAACACACTATAATATGCTAAAAGTACACATACATAAAAGTGTGGAAGAGAGTGACAGTGACAAAGAGCCTTTCATTATGATGCCTGTCCCATCCAGCACACAGCCAAATGACTACAACCACATGATGTGTAAATAGGTTCATAGATTCATACTAGGCTATCTGCCATAGGGCATTTATAAGCCTAGCCAGAATGTGTTTGGCTTTCACCCATTTTAAATTTATTTTGCTATGCCCTTTTTCGAGGTTAGTCTACTGTGCCTCTGTCTAACAGTGACACAGAAGTGATACCCGGGGTAAACCTACGATCTCCCATCCACTCATCAAGATTCCTCTTGAAGAGAGTCAATGAGGGACTCTGCCTAACCTGGACTGGGATTTTATTCCAGAGTGAAGGGAGCCTCTGGGTTATGAATCTGTCCCTCCAGCATGTCCTATTTATTTCAGTGCTGAGGTTCAAGTCTCTCGAGCGCGTAGCTCGATGGGATTTGGATTTTCTGAGGTGCAGCATGTCCATTAATTCTGGGTTGGACATGGCTTTATACATCAGGCACAGATCGCCTCTGAACAGGCGGTATGCCACTGAGTAGAGCTGGCGTTTCTTTAACTGGGCAGCATATGCCATCTGTTTGAGCCCTTTGATCCTCTTGGTGAGGTACTTTTGGGGTCTTTCCAGTTGCTGCAGGTGTCTGGTAAGGTACATCCCAAAAGGGGCATTGTACTCAATTATGGGCCTGATGAGGGATGAGTAAAGAGGCACGATGACCTCCCCTGATCTAGATGTGAATCCCTTCATGATTAAGTGGGCTATATAAAATGCTTTTCTAACCACTTTGGCCACGTGGTTGTCAAATGAGAGATTGCTATCAACTTGGGTCCCCAGGTCCCTAATTACTTCTTCTGTACTTAATGGATTACCACCTATGTGGTAATTTGTGGGCACTTTGTTTTTGCCAAAGGGGATGACTATACACTTTTTGGCATTTAGCTTGAGGCCATGGCTCTGGCACCAGTTGTCTGTTTCCATGAGGCCCTTTTGGAGGATGCTTGTGTCGGCTGGAGAGTCGATTATGGCACCCAGTTTGCAGTCATCTGCGAACTTGGTCAGCCACAGTCCTTCTGTGTTGGCTTGTACCTCCGAGAAATATATACCGAACAAGAGAGGTCCCAGGACTGAGCCTTGTGGGACACCACTTGTAACTGGTTTGGAGTCTGACATGGCTCCAGCAATTCTAACCATGTGGGTTCTGTCCTTGAGCCAGTTTGCAATCCATCTAGTGACATAGGGGTTTATATTTAAGCTGGTGAGCTTATCTATAATGCCTGAGTGGGGTATTGTATCGAAGGCTTTTGCGAGGTCCAGGTAGGCTGTGTGGACCACCTTCCCCTCGTCAATGGCCTTGGTGACTGTTTCAAAGAAATCAACCAGGTTTAAGAGGCAGGATCTGCCCTTAACAAAGCCGAACTGCGTAGGATCCAGTGTCTGTAGGTCCCCAATATCTTTATTTATGAGGTCCATGATGATCCTTTCCATAGCTTTGCAGACCAAGCTAGTCAGGCTTATGGGCGATAGTTTCCAGGATCCGTTGAGGCACCACCTTTATGGAGAGGGACCACTGTTGCTGTACACCACTCTTTGGGCACATATCCTGTAGTAAGGCTGAGATTGAACAGTAGTTTTATGTTTGGGTTTAGCTCTTGGAGTTCATGTAGGACGCAGCCCGGGACACCGTCTGGTCCCATTGATGCTGTGTTTTTTGCTTTGGAGAGGGCGGCTCTTACCTGAGCATCTGAGATGTCAGAGGGGCAGCACTCTGCTGGGATAGATATTTGCCCTTTTGGTGGGGGGGGGGAGAAGTTTGCGCTGAACCTGTCAGCTAGAATGTTGGCAATGTCTGTGGGTTCAGTGTATTTTTTGCCATTTTGGACTAATTCTGAGCATATCTGGGAATTACCACCCAGGTTCCTAACATAACTAAAGAAAGCCTTGTGATTATCCTTAGTGTCCTGTGCAATTTTTCTCTCGAAGCTGGCCTTAGACAATTTTATGAGTGCCCGTAGTTTTTTGCTAAAACTGATCAGTGATGCCTTCCCTTTTTGGGATTTTGCTCTATCATTTAGTAGCTTCCTCCTTCTATTGTATAGTTTATTTATGGCTGGGGTCCACCAGACAGGATGTCTGCCTTTGGAGGATTGGGTCTTGGTTTTATTTGGGATCGCATGATCCATGCATTCCTGAAGGTGTTCATAGAATGCATTTATAAAGGATTCTGCGGTCTGGGCCGTATTTTCCACAGGCCCGGGGGCTTTGAAGGATTCCACCTCGGTTTTGAGGAGTGTGAAATTTGCTTTAGAGAAGTTTTTCACTGTGGTTTTCTGGGCAGGGGTGGGGTCGGGATGTGAATATCCAGTGATATTAGTTTATGGTCTGATCTTACCAGTGAGGGATACACTTCTGGTCTGGAGCATAGAGTCCCCATGTTGGTGATGATCAGGTCCAGTATGTTTTCCCCTCTTGTGGGAGTGGTAACAAGTTGTTCCATAGCATTTGAGTTTATAAATTCTAGGAACCTTTGGGTTAGGGTGTTGGAGCTAGAGTAATGCTCCCAGTCTATGTTTGGGTAGTTGAAGTTGCACAATATAATGGTGTTTGGAGAGACCTTCATATTTTCCAGTGTTCTCAGAAAGGCCGAGTGGGGTTCATGGGTTTGGGAGGGTGGTCTGTAGCAGGCTATAAACTGGAAGGCAGTTTTACCCACTGTTAGTTGCACATGGATAGTCTCTGATGCTTCGTGCTTTGCCACCAACCTGGAGGTGTGGGTATCTTTGATGAATATCGATACTCCCCCTCCTTTTGTGGTTCGGTCCAAGATTTGGGGCCAAAAAGCATGGTATGAGATATAACCTGGTAGTGCTGGGGTGCTCTCGGGAGCCCTGAACCAAGTTTCTGTTACTGCACAGATATCGATGTTCTCCATGCTAAGGAGAGTTTCGAGTGCGTGCATCTTGAGGTTTAGACTTCTGGCATTGAGTAGCATTACTCTTAGTTTCTTATCCCTTGTGATACCTATGGAGGTGGGTTTGTCTTTTGAGCCTTGCCTAAAAAAGGCACTATGGGGGTAGCAAGAGCCTTTGCCAATATCAGAACGCCCACGGGTGACAGGTGCAAGCCATCCCTAGCGAAGCATCGTGGCTTGTCGAGCATATCATCCCAAGCTGACAGGCATTGGATCCCCTTTGAATGACACCAGTACATAAGCCAATTGTTGAAATTGATCATCTTGTCTTCATATTGTGGCATCATTCTTGGTGAGGGTAAGATGCTACTCAAGGTCAGGGTCATACCAGCCTGGGCTACATGCTCAGAGAGCTCCTTTATGTCTCTTTTCATGTAGTCCAGGGAGGTACATCTCAGGTCATTCACACCAGCATGGACAATGACTGAGTCATATTTGTACTTGCCTTGGAGTAACCTGAGTGCTTGTGTTATGTGGCAGATCCTAGCACCTAACAGGCTGCTCACCATGACCCTCTCCTTGTTCAGCCTAGTGAGCGGGACGTCAGTGTGCCTGACGATAGTCACCTATTACAAGTGTATCAGGTGTGTTGTTTAGTCTTAAGGGCTGTGACTGTTCGGCACACTGGCTTTGTGAGATATGTGTTGCACGTGTTTTGTTTTGGGGTAGCGGTTGCTTGGGTGTCTGCTTGGAGGTCTCTGCTGCTTAGGCAGATCTTTATTTAGAGCCTCTGAGTATGTTTTTGTGTGATTATGTATTTGGTTTGCTGTCGTGGTAGGTCTATGTGAGACTGGAATTGTAGTGAGTGTGGTTTCCTTCTCCTCCTGACTGGCTATGCCAGTACTGAGCTGAGAGAGCTTAGCCTCCAGTTTGGCTATATGGTTGCATCTCTCACATGTGTTGGAATTTGTTGGGAGGAGGAGAGGGTTGTCTGTGTACATGAGGCAGTTGTAACATTGCCTCAAGATTCCCAGATTCACCAGCTGGACCAGAGAGGAGATTGACAACTGACCTTTGGACATGCTAGAATAATATTGGGAATTCCTTAATAATTTAAAACAAGGGCCAGTGGGGAGTGAGGGTGCAGTGCTTTTAATTTTTAGTGCTGACTTATATAATTGCTTTAGCGAGCAAGTGCCAGGTAACTTAAGTGCAATGTGTTACAGGTAACTTAAATGCAAAAACGACAAACAGTAACTTTCTTTCAAGTGAAACATGGGGACCCAGGTTGACAGTGGCCTTTCTTTTGACACTCACGTTGCTAAAGTGGTTAGAAAGACCTTCTACATTGCCCACCTGATCATGAAGGGATTCACATCCAGATCTAGTGAGGTCATTGTTCCCCTGTACCCTTCACTTATCAGACCAATGATCGAGTACAATGCCCCATTCGGGATGTATCTCGCCCGACATCTGCAGCAATTGGAGAGACCCCAGAAGTTTCTCACCAAAAGGATAAAGGGACTCCAAAATCTGTCATATGCTGCCAGATTGAAGAAACTCCAGCTCTATTCAGTCGCATACCGTCTGCTCAGAGGTGACATGTGCCTGACATACAAGGCCATGTCCAACCCAGAATTAATGGACATGTTCCACCTCAAAAAATCCAAATCCACCAAAACCACTAGAGCAAGTGACTTAAACCTTAGCACGGATATAAATAGGACGTGCTAGAGGGATAGATTTATCACTCAGAGACTCCCTATGCTGTGGAATAGAGTCCTGGTCCATGTGAGGCAGAGCACCTCGCTGGCTCTGTTCAAGAGAAATCTTGACCTGTGGATGGGAGATCATAGGTTTACCCCGGGAATCATCTCTGTGTCACTGCTGGACAGAGGCACAACAAACTAATGGGTACAGTATTTTTTCATATAAGTGGTGGCGTAAGCCACAAAAATTCGGGCTAGGCTTATTAATGCCTTGGGGCAGATAGCCTAGTATAAACCTATGAACCTATGAACCTATAAGTACAGTAAGCATTGCAGATATCACTAGTGATCCACAGAAGCACTGAGATGCCGCATATTAGGTGGAATTAGCGTTCCAGGGAAATAACAAGCAAACAAACAACAAGCATATAAACAAAGCCAGATTCAGCAGGCCTGGATCTAGTCTATGCTACAGCAAACAAGGTGTACCAATTTCAGTAAGATACAGTTCAAATATTCAGGCACTATAAACCTTTAACCAGAAATTCCCAGCTCAGAAGGGCAGAGTCCAGCCTCTTCTCCCACAAGAGTGCAGACCATGAACCTTCTTAATGTAAAATAACTGGCCTGAAGCCCAAGTGCTTAAACCAGAACTAATACACTGTAAGAATAACAGACACTGGGCTCTCAATCAGCAGTTCCCAACTCAGAAGGATGTCACTCACTGTAGAAATTAGCCACTGGTATCCCTCAGCATTACAGACTCTGTGGTGCAAGTGCTAGCTGTGCAACATGACTGTACAAGGCAGTAGTCATCTAGCAGTTGTATATACATACCTGTGAAATATAAACCTGTGTGTGCCTGAGTGTGGTGTGTCTACCTCTAGTTGAATGGGTTATGGCCCATGCACACACACTGCCCTCCCCATAGCACTACTATGACAAGTCTGCTGGTGTCATTCTCTTTGAAATACACCTTTGGGAAAGGAGTAGCCCAGTAATCTCCGTGGCATGTCCTATAACTATGTAATGCTGTAGTGTGTTATACTAATTAGGCAGGTGTTCTAATCCCAGACATGGTAACTGTGTGTGTTTGTGTGTGTGTGTGTGTGTGTGTGTGTGTGTGTGTGTGTGTGTGTGTGTGTGTGTGTGTGTGTGTGTGTGTATGTGTGTGTGTGTGTGTCTCTGTCTGTGTAGGGAGCAATGCTTTTTAGGCTAGTCACACTCACTACAATTCAAATGCCATACTTTGGCAAACCTGCTGATGTCATTCACTGTGAAATACACCTTTGGGAAATGAGTAGACCAGTTATCTCCATAGTGTGTCCTATAACAGCGGAATGAGGTAGTGTGATACAGAAGTTTGGGAGGGATGAGATTTCCACACATGGCAAGTGTGGATGTTTGTGTGTGTGTTTCTTTGTTTGTGTAGGGAGCAATGCTTTTTAGGCTAATCACACTCACTACAATTCAAATGGCCTACTTTGGCAAGCCTGCTCATGTCATTCACTGTGAAATACACCTTTGGGAAAGGAGTAGGCCAGTTATCTCCATGGTGCGTCCTATAACAGCGTAATGCTGTAGTGTGATATAGTACTTTGGTAGTAGTTCTATTCCCATACAAAAGGCAAGTGTGGATGTGTGTGTTTCTTTGTGTAGGGTGCAATGCTTTTGAGGCCATTCACAGTCACTACAACCTCCATTGACCTTCTTTAGCAAGCCTGCTGTCAATCCTAGTGAAATACACCTTTGGGGAAGGGGTACTCCAGTAATCTTCATGGCACATCCTATAACTGTGTAATGCTGTAGTGTAATAAACTAGTTAGGTAGGAGTTCTAATCCCAGACATGGCAAGTGTGTGTGTGTCTGTGTTTGTAATTCATATCCTGTGTGGAGGTGGCTGTGAGTGTGTAACAACTGGACCCACTGTGGAGTGGGTTTAGCAAATTTCTCATATGGTGGCCCTATTATATGTCACAATGTCCACCTTACAAGGATAACAGATGTGAAATAGGCGATAGGCTAGGGTGCCATTCCATACCCCTACACGTGACATCAAGGCCTGGGGAACAAAGTTAGCAACCCTTGTATTACCCAGAGAACACTCTCAACCCATGTCTTATACACAGACACACTTGCCTAGGCAATAACCGCTATGTTGGTAGTACCCTGCATATTGCCCACAGATAGTAACCATGATGTGATTGCAGTGGACTACAAAGGGCATGGCACCCTGTCCATCAGTACAATAGGCACATACATGCAGACAGTGTGCCTTCCCTATGTCCCCCACTGGATGCCTGAAACTCCTGTTGTGCCATCAAATGTGACCCACAAAAAGCATACCATGCCTTAAACACATGCCCTGTATGGACAGATGCCACTGACACCAAGGAATACCTTTATCATGCTATCACTATAGGTGCAGGGTTAACCTGCTGTCCATTACCAGTTCCCGCCACATGAGGCCAGGACTGACACATCTGCTGATGAGAATCTGTGTACACAACATGGGCCAGACACCCCAATGTCACTGTACATGCATGTGGGATGTGTGCACATCCCAGACAGCATCTGTGTTATGGACTAAAGGACACATACATGGCATGCATTGCCCAGCAATGGCCACACACAATAGTTACCCATGTGACAGGATGGTGAATACAATACCCACCTGTGTGGGCCAATCCAGACACTACACCCCTGAGCCACACTGCAGACCATTGTCATTTGGCCTGATGCCAAGGTATACCCTTCACCTAGCCTTGTATAGCCTTCTGGCACAGTCAACCACTACACACCTGTGAAGCAATGCATACATGCATGTCCGTACTGGCACCCTGTGTCTGTGTGTGTGGTGTATGATGCTTTTGACCACATTTACACTCACTACAACTCCCATTGGCATACAGATGCATGCTGTCTGATTTCAGACACCTTCACATACCCTTTTGCCCATATAGCCTCCAGATAACCCCTGTGGTGCATGTGATACCTGCACATAACTGTATTGTGGTAAACTAACTAGTTAGGAAATGTATTCCTGATCCTGCCAAGTGTGTCGATGTGTGTAAGTCCCTGAGAGAGTGTGACTGTGTTGACGCTGACACCTGTTCATGTGGATGGGCACATGTACTACACTTAACGTATCACTACCATGTCACTGCTGCAGATGTCACTCACCATCACATATACGTTTGGTCAGCTCATCAGCATGTAAGCTATGTTGTGCATGCAATAACTGCATAGACATGTGATAGCAATACATAGACAGGGGTCTGAAACCCTGTACTGGTAGATGTGTGACATAAACATGCTTAGGTCTTACTCCCCAACCCCCTTCCTGACTTACTTTGGCTTTGTCTGTCTCTCTAACTCTCTCTAGTGGATGTGGAGAACTACACCTGTTTTGCTTAGGCAGCAGCTTGTGTTTTGTAAGTGATGCTCATGATCAGCTGATGGCCTCTGCACAAATTGTAGCTCCCCTTTAGCTGATTGCATGTGGAACAGCTGTGGTAACATACCCATAGCCAATTGCATAGAAACACACTCCAGTATCTAGGAACATCATGTTGGTGTTGGGCGTTTTCATTCACTGTGAGCAGGACCTAGATCTGGTGTTTGGCAAACAGCATCACAGATGGATTTGGGATTTACCTATAACAAAATACACTGTGGAAACAGGGCAACGCACAGAAGGGGGATGTTCCTGACATGACTACAGAATGTAAGTGTTGCAAAACTGTCATGTATTTCTGTTAAAGCAGTGGGATACTGTACAGATGTATATTACTAACTAGTGGGTTGTTTGTGGCCATGTGACCTCTGCACCAGTGGTTATTATGTGTCAGGACATACACGAGTGTGTGAATGCAAAACCTATGTGTTTATATATATTCCAGAATTCACATGATATACCCATCTACATTGTGAATGCAAAACCTATGTGTTTATATATATTCCAGAATTCACATGATATACCCATCTACATTGGCTGTTAACATCCACATTGACAGGCTTGGTCCACATGTCTTGCACTAAGGGTTCTGTGTATACCTATGGACTGAGCAGAGTGTGTCAGACTGTCCACATTTATTGGCCATATCTCTACTGTAGTCCACAGGATCATTGCTGTGCTAGCAGTGGTACTGTACTATGATATCCTTAAGATGCCTGTCTTTAGCCAATGGCACACATGTTAAAAGCAGATATGACCTCCCACAGACAACATGTCTGTTAAGACAACTCCTATTACAGTAGCCACAGTCTACATATATACCTGCGATACATACCTGACATCCCCTTGCACTAAGAGGTTGGGACTATTGGGGCAGTAGGACTCCACTCCATGTTCTGGACATATGATGAACATATATGTACATATAATTATCCATATATCTACATAGATATATACACATATACATATCGACATACATAGATGGATATATATATATATATATATATATATATATATATATATATATACATATATATAAACACTAAATATATACATATACACAGCGATATATGTCTACACATATACAGATATAGATACATATGAACATATACTTATGGATATCTACATATATATTGTCAGTAATAGGTATATCAAAATAGATATGTATGCACATATAGTGATAGATATCTACATATTTATCTACATAAATATGCATATCTGTACGCATAGGATGTGCATACTTATATAGCTATATATACATATATCTATAAGATATATATATATATATATATATATATATATATATATATATATATATATATATATATATATATATATATGTATATACGAGATCTATACATGGCCATATATATGATGCACTATACAGATGTGTATACAGATACATGTATGAATATACATGTACATGTAGACATATATCAACATATGTATATGTATATATCCATATTCCTGTCATGTGTAAACATTACGGTTGTGTATACCTTCCCAGATTTATCTCACCATATGTATCTGATATGTGTACATTATGATTAAACAACACATGTGATGCAACAGTCATATTAATAACAAGTACTAGAGAATTGTGGAAGTAAAGGCAATTGTTTAATACTAATCAATATGTGTATTAACAGATATATTGGAAAAATAACAGCTGTCTTCACAGTAGACATGGTGTAGTGGTTAAGTGCTGTGGCTATAGTGTACAGGGTCCTGGGTTCAAGACCTACAAGGGCTGTTCATTTTGTTGCTGGGCAGAACAAGGGCTGTTGGATACAGAGTGGTTAAGGCAGTTTTGAGCAGCTTTAAGCATGTTTGCACAGGTTTGTGTGAAGCTAAGTGGTGCTAATGTATGGGTAAACGTACGGGTGCTTACACAGTGTAGGCTTCACTTACCAGTGTACAAACCAGCTTAGCTGTTATATTGGAGCAATGTTGATACCTGCTAAGCATGGTGTAGCCCTGGTAACCAGTTGACACCATCCATTCTGATAGCATAGCAGGGTAATGACATCTGTAATAAGTGTATGTAATGCCATGTACAATACATGCACCTATGTGCTGTCATTACAGTAGCAAGGGGTGTGAGTGCCATGTTGGGGACACACAAGTAAATGAGGCCTGTATAGCACTGTTGTCTGTGTGAATGTGTTACAAACAGGGGTAGTAGCCCAGGGTATGTGCTGTCACACTGGCATGTAGTGTATCATGACGGTACTACTGTTGACAGTGCTTTCCCATGCAAGATTAGAGTGCTAAATGTAGTACTGACAACAGGTACACCTACAGGCATAGCTGGACTCTCAGGAATCCCTGTTGTATCCCTGGTTTGTGAGCAGTGTCACAGTATATATCCCCTACTGGATAATGATCCAACATGTGGAATGTAACTGTAGACTACTGTCTGTACAGCACATGTTAGTGAGGGCTTCCAACATGCAGTTATGTCATACATATTGTTGTCAAACATCTATCTGTCAACACAATCATCCTACAGCATAGCTACTTGCCAAGCTGATGACTGTCAGTCCCTGTACAGATGTGCAAATGGCAAGTATCCAGCTGGGATATGTACAGGCAACCTTTGCTTGATTAACACTGACATGTCTGCCCAGCTGTGTAAGAACTGGCAAATATAGGGCACAACACCATGTATGCACCACATGCCACAGGTACCTCCACTACACTACCACAGTCAACAGAACATGCTTGGGTACAGGTCTCCATCACAGACACTAACCATGTGTTGAAATACATGTTGCATACATGTCAACCTGATCACCTCAGTGGCCATGTGCAGGATGCACCCAGTGGATTGGCTGATGCATGTCACTCTCATCCAGAGGGTCACCACAGTGGTGTCTGTCGATAGATTGCCTGCTGCCACATGTCAGGTAGCAGAATACCACTGTACACACATCCCCCTACACAACCCATCTCTCCATGGACAATAGCTACGTACACAGCTATGACCACCTGCAGCGATGCATCCCAGTACTGACACATGTGTAAGTGTGCATTACTGAATATAGCAGTGTCTGTGTGTTAGCACACCTGCACTTGGAAATTCCATGAGGGCCTTCACAACCACTACAACACCCATTGCCATAGTCAGTTGTGGCTGCTGCTGTATGGGACATTACATGTACCCTGCTACACTCAGCTCCCTACTGGCTAAATGAGTCTTGCAGTGCCAGCATAACAGTGTTGTACAAATTGGCCGATAGGCATGGGATACCCACTGGGTTCTGTCAAGTGTGTGTATGTGTGCATGCCCGTATATCTGTAGAGTACAGCATTCCAAGGCCATATACTCCTATTACAATACCCATTGCCACACAGTAGTACAGATAGTATTGTTGCTGCCCATAGGTGAGGCATGGAAATGCAATACCCTACTATGCCTGTGGCATGTGCATTGGATGCATATCCCTGTAGTACCACTGTTAGTTTATACAATGAGTTGTATCGCAGTCATGGGCAATGTGTGATGGTGGGTTTGTCAGAGTGTCGTCATGGGTTTCAGGGAGTACATTATCCACTGGGGATTGTGGGTGCTGTGTACACTGTCATTACACCAGTGTACACCCAATATATATCCCATGTACCACTTTATGGTTACCACTGTCACCATCAACCATACCAGGTAATTGATACCACAATCCAGCTGAGTTATGCATGTGCTGTGTGCAGCCAACCTATAACACATTGGACACACGGTCAAGTTAGTTAGCAGTGACAGGCCCAGGTCTCTCAGACATGTGTCTGTTAATGTGTATATGAAGGTATGTCACACTATGCATTGTCCATATACACCCATTACATTCTCCATTAGCATACTGTACATGTCTGGGGATGTTCTGCATGTAACATGTAACCTGGAACACACCTCACCCTAAACGCCATGTGGTGTGTGCGATGAAAGCCGCACACTTCAGTAGCACTACATACCTAGGTAGGGGTCTAGTCCCAGTGTTGCCAAGTAAGAGTGTGCATGTATGTGAATGGGTCTACATCAGGTTGCAGATTATAGATGTCCCAGTGGGTCACCTGTCCATGTGGCACAGGCAATAACTGTTATACAAAACTGTGACATGTTCACCTGTACCCCAGATATGTCACAGCCATGGAGTCACCACAGTGCCATACCCCTTGTGGACAATGACTGCAGACCATCCTCTTGCTGACACATGTACACCTACAGTGCAAATGGATAACATTATGGAGACCACAATCAACCAGTGTTACTAACAGCTATAATGCATCATTGCTGGATGGCTACACTACCTGACATGCATGCATTAAACTTTATTCCTGACAACATGATACACTGCAGTACTTTGGTACACTGTAGTACAGTCACCGTGTTCATCAGAACCATATTAACCTGTCCCTGCATCAATGTTATGGATGGCAGGGATGTGGCACAGGTATCATTATATACACAGGGTGTGTTGTTGGCTTGCCAGACGCTGAGGATGGGCCATACATTTGACACCATGTGTGTGAGTGAGGGGTGTAATTAGGTGAACTGGGCGTGGTGATGTGGTGTGTGTAGGTATGGGGTTGCCTTAGGTGTGTTCGTATAGTGTGTGGGTATGCATGCATACAGTTCTGCCATAAGGCTGCCCTACACAGGTGTTTATGGACAGCTGCAGACCATACCTGGCAGGGTGTGCAGTTCACTGCCTCCAGCCATGGACACGTGGACTGTGCCTGCCAGGGATTCCATGGGCATGTCCAGGTACAGACCTTGATGTGCTACTCTCGCCTGATGATGATAGATGTCCACTGGAGCCAGGTCCCTCCTGGGACTGACTAGGACCATGTGTTCATGGCCTGCAGTGGTGTGGTGTGGACAGCACCCCCCCCACACACAGTGCCAGGCCTGGTACTGCCACTAAGGGAGCCCCTTGGTGTCCTAGTATATCCATGTTGACTGCCAGCTGTTGGTGTTGCTGGCCTATGACCACGTGGCCTTCGCCACACTCCCACCACATGTTGAAACACAGACAAACCAAGGTCGATGAGGGCCATCATTTCATCAGACCATCAATCCATGAGCTCGGTATAAGCACGGATGGCACCAGACAGTTCACGGAAGTTGTCGCTTGCAGATGTGGGAACAGCCCTTTGCAGCCTCAGGCCCTGTCTGGTGTAATGTTCCATACATGCCTGTGCCACCATGACAGCCTGAAACATGCGCCTGGTGGTACCAGTTGTGGTGCGTCTGCCAGGGACATGATGACCAGCAGCCCTACCATGAGCACCCTGGGACATCTGCCTATGTGGTGCCCTGCCAGGCATCTGGCTATGCCTGCTGTGACCAGACACAGTAGGCATGGTTACCACACTCGCCTGTGCACTGCCACCAAATGCCAGCTGCCCCTCCACTATGGCCAGTGGCGATGGGGTATGTATAGGCACTGAAACTGTGTGCGGGGTTGGGGTGGCTAAAAGGGGGATGTCAAATGATGGTGCCATTTTGCCCCCTGACAACCCCACCTGTGCCTCAACAGTACTATCATCATCTTCAGTGTTTGTATGGACACCAACATCAGATTGCATGCACGAGGGACCCTGACCCACCTCTCGACCTGTGGGGGAAAACACGAAATGCACTTTAAGACCTGTACAGCACTGCATAACAGTACACACACACACATGCACACACACACACACACACACACACACACACACACACACACACACACACACGCACACTCACTCACACACATACCACCTTAATACCTACCTGTCTGTGACTTTACAGACAATCCCACGTTTATTCCCATGCGTTTTCCATCCTGCATCACACTTGGTAACATACACTCATTAATACCATTCATTAACGTATCATTCCTATAAATGCCTAGACAAGTAATCACAACACAAGACCTGTTACTCCATTACCTCCCTGACCTGAGTGGAGTGGTTTTACATGGCCTCACTTTTGTCATTCAGTGTTCACCCTGTGTATGTCTGGGACATCATGAGCATGGCCCCTATATGTGAGGGACTACTATATTCACTCCATAATATCACACACTGGAGTGTCATGTGTAAGTATTGCTTAGTACATGCCAGATATGCTGCTCAATCAACCTATCATGTGACAACTGTAATATATGGATACACTCCCTGGTGTTGTCTAGTAATTCCCCAATGCATCTGTAGTGCTGCATATGTAGGTTGTCAGTCACCTCTCTGCTGAATGCAATATTAAGGGTATACCTGTTGTCTACCTTCCCTCCCAATGCATGTTCCATGCTGCAGATCTTATTATACTATCAGCTGTCCTGTGATTGCATACATGACAAGTATCGCTGGTGTGTCATGTGTCTGTCCATGTCCATATACTGCACAATCCCAAAGGGAAGTACTGCTGTATGAACAACCTCACAATCACACATGTGCATACATGGACACCCACACAAGCACACACATGCATCCTACATGCATCATCCTCCCTCCACTTAACCAGAGTGACCCTACAGACAAAATAACCACCCACTGACACACACACACACACACACACACACACACACACACACACACACACACACACACACACACATATATATATATATATATATATATATATATATATATATACAGGTGAGGTTGTACAATGATAGTACACACAGTCCTCCTATTACCCATCTGTCAACATGCATAATATATGGTACACAACAGCATGCAGTGCAGCTATAGTCAATCCATGCTAGTAACATTATACATGTGTGTGATGCATGTGCTGTGTTAGTAGGTGATGCCCCTTCCCCTGGATACCACTGCACCCATGTACACAGTATTGCTGTGCACCTGTTCTGCACCCTGCCATGTACTATGCTCCAAACCTCACAGGTGTACAACCCATTGCTGAATGTGTAGTACTGTGAGAGTTATGTCAGCTCTCATGCTCACAGCCCCTATGTTTTTCAGCAACACATACCTGGGATGATATGTGGGCAGATGTCATTTGTGAATGCCTGATGTCTGATTTACATATCTCAACATCAGCGGACCATGTATGACCAATCCAATACTATTACACAACCGTCAGATCATACCGTGGCTATGGGGAGTGTAAATAACCTTATTGATATGACACACCCTTCCTTGATCTGCCATGGGACCACATCACTGCATATATTAACAGTACATGAGCCCGATATGTGACATATGTCCTGTACATTCACATGCAATGTCTACAGAATGTGTTAGGTTTGCGGATGCTGACCACGATGCATACACTCCATGTGTCCATATGTATGCGCACCTTTATAAAGACAGTTTGTTGCACCTATTATGTGTACTAAAGCAGTCACTACTCCTGGCAGGGGTATACTAGCATGGGCCATCTGCATTTGCCAGTGTATGTTCAGTCTGCCCTACCCATGTCCCCCAAATCTGCATGATTGCAAGGTCTACTCATGTGCACATCCCTTGGTGTTCACACACTGCTGTCACTATTGCTGCGGGGGTGGGGTTACCCCTGCCACCGTTCCTGAACCTGACTGTGTGCAGATACAGCCATTCTTGGCATCCTTAAGATCCCTGCTGCAGTGCACTTGTGTGTCATGCTGACACCCCCTCCTCACCTTCAGCCTTTTTGCAGATGCATGACAAGTAAGGCCTACACATGTGTGTCAGTTTTCAGTGTCCCATACACTGAACACCACATGTTACACCCTAGTGCCAGCTAATAATGTGGACCACAGTAATACATTATGCCATAGTGTAACTCTGTAACAGTTGCCATTGTACTACTGGTATATATACTGTTGTTGCACTGTATATGGGTGATGTTGCACACACGTCCCTACTGTAGGCCATGTCTCCCACCATTATGTTACTCCCTGTGGACACATTCCACAATGACAGGATGTTAGTTATCTTGCAGGTGTCTGACATACCCTTCCAACACCCCATCATGATCACCACTGTGATGCCATGCATTTAACAGCAACAATAAATGCACATGTAAAGCATGCATTCCGGGTAGGTGTGTTAGATGTGTGCATGGAATATACCATAGCGATTACTTGCCCAGTGTATTGGCAACATTGACATAAACGATAATCACCAGCTACAGGCTGCTGCCTTGGTGGTATACTGGAGGGACCTACATAAGAGGGTGAAAGATGCGAAGTCAGTGGCCACACCTGTGGCATTGCTACAGGGTGGATGCAGCATTACAGTACAATAGTACATGTCCACAATACTACCACGTATGCACGTCTGTTTATCACTACTATGCAGCAAGGAATTATATCTATAGCATGTCAGATATGCATAATCTACCTGTACAGATGCAGATGCATATGCAACAGTTGTCTACTGATGTGCCCTGTGGCCTTACCGGCACACTCCTCAGTCAGTGTGTGGGTAGCACCCACCTCCACAATGGTGTCCGGTAGTTGCTGGTTATGCAGACAGGCAGGTGCCACGAGGCTGGCGAGGAACTCCTCAACATGTGTTGGGGGGATGGATGGCATGGACCTCCTCTGTTGTGTGGTGATCCCCCCAGACTGCAGCAGCATGCCGACGGGCATTGCAAAGCAGGTCAGAACAATGATGCCGGACATGCTCATAACTGATGTTGTGCAGTCCGACATCATTGACCCTGTAGACTAGGTCATTCCAGAGGACAGGCCACTCCTGCTGCTCATTGGCAGCCCGGCCAAACAGGACAGGGTAGTGCTGGATTAAATAGGTTAAAACTATTTCATTTTCTGCAGCTGAATAAGCTGGGAGCCATCTATGTGACATCTTGCCTGAAAGACATAAAGATGGAAACAGGTCCGAGCAACTCATACAGTAAGGTTACCACAGTTCTTAATACACATCTCTGTCACCCCCCCCACCATATCAGTGACAATAAACTGTACACACAACTCAATAGGTATGGCTACAGCTTACCTACCTGTGGGAAAGATATTGTATTGTACCACACTTTGTGCTATGTGTTTGTAGCCATGTTTCCTGTGTGGACACTATCATTGCCGGCCTGTTACAGACTATTCACCTGCATGCCATTGTCAGTGCCACTATGGTTCCATATATACCTGTGGTATGCTTGCTATGTGATTGCTGCACATCTGACATTCTGAGTAATTGGGGATATCTATGCATGCTGTTGGACATGTTCCGGGATTGTGGAGAGTATGACTACCCACATATGTTCTATAACAGTGACACAACAGCATGTTTAGGGACTTTGTGCCAGCAGAACCACCTCTCTAAACTCATCCGCCCATGTTACCAGGCCACATTACATGTGGGACCCACCCTGGGGCTTCTTCATCTACTGGTCCAGCACTACCTTCAGGTGGAACCAACTCAGGGGATTTTGTCCCCCCCAGGAGCACACAAAGACATGATATTTTCCCCTGAGGTCAGGTCCAGGGTCTGTTCCATAGTGGGCTCCACAGACACATGTGTGATGTACTACATCACCTTGAGGCACCCAGTACACATTCACACAGTCCACATGCTCTTCCTGCTCAGCCTACAGGCCGGGTACCTTCGGGACATGGACTGCTGTTGTAAGTTGCACTGTGTGGGAGACTTGTTCCCATTGTGTCCATATTGGGGCCCATGGGGCTTCCACATTACAAACCACACATACCATCCAGGGTGATTACCCACCACATGTGTCACATCCCACCCCTGTAGGCTGTGCTCTGTATCTACCAACTCGAACCACCTCCACAACTAAGCCTGACATACTTTCCCATATTCTCATTCCCTACGTCACAAACAAGGGCAATGTGGTCCCAACAAGGGGTTCACATGTGACATACCTGCCCATGTTGCACACACTGGCAGCTATATATAGCTGTGTGTATTGCTATGTGTGCTGTTCCCTTGCACATAACATGCAGCCCTGTGGTGGTAATATAGGAGACATGTATTTACATACATGTGTGTGTGTGTTTGTATATATGTAGGCATGTGCATATAGATATATATTTATATATGTGTAGATATATATGATGTATATATGTGTTTATATATATGTTTACATATGGGTATCTGTATATTTGTGGACATACATGTGTATATATATATATATATATATGTGTGTATATATATATATATATATATATATATATATATATATATATATATATATATATATATACATATATATATATATATATATATATATATATATGTCTACACATATGCATACCTATATGTGGGGTACATTCAGATGTCAGGTCCACAATCTCACAACACCTTCCTGCACAGCTGCACTGTTATGCCTTGCTACAACACAGACAGATGCCATATATGGACACAGCCTAACATTAGGGGGGTATATGTAGGGCCAAATTGCAGATAACCTTATTACACACCTATGGCATTCCAGCATGCTACAATACAGGTTAACCTGAGTATCCTGCAGGTGGTGGGCTGTGGAACCCATGTGTCCATCATTATGTTATTACTTCCACCACCAGCTATTGGCCACAGTAATATACATGCTTACCATTACACAGCACACACTATGATGGCTTACATCTTATCAGTCAGTGCTGCTCTGCAAAGTTGACGGGTATGGCCCACTACCCACAGGGACTGACTTTTTTGTCCTTAGCAGTTGTTCAGCTGAACATCATTACAACAACAGCATCTGATGGCACATATAAATCATTCCACATAATCTATCCCATTATTATGGACCAAGTACTGCAGTCAATTACATGCATATATACTTCACATACTTGTTGTTGGAATGGTGTCTCTTCAGGATAGTTTACTGGATGGATTTTATCTTGTTTTTGGGTTTTTTTATTTTGTTTTTTTGCCTTTCACTCACACTCTCACACTCTCTCGCTATCTCTGTCTCTCTCTGGTAAATGGATTGAGCTGCTTTGAATAGATTTCTGCATGGATTTTGTAGGTGATGCACATGATCAGGTGATGTCCTGTGCACCAGTCAGTGTCCTCCACTTGCTACCTGCATGCAGCATGCTGTGTAGTACTTCCAATTACCACTGTCATGGCAACCCACTACTATAAATCCCTACATCATGTGGCCATGGTCTCTTTACCTTTCCTATATGGTGGACATCCTTCCTGTGTGTTGGCAGCAGTGTTACAGACATCAGGTAGCAATACCTCTTACAAGAAAACTTGCACACTCAGGCCAGCTACATATTTGTATGAAGTTCCAGAAGTACAGACAGAGTGTGAGTAGTGTTCTTGTATGCATTGTATAGCACCAATGTTACAGGGTTTGTGTGTACATACTGGTTTAACATGGAATGCAGTTTGTCTGCATGGATCTCAACTGTGGGCCTATCCACTTGATGGCCAGAGGTGTGCCTGTTATGTTTTGTCTGTCCACCACACATGTCTTGTTTCAGATACATCACTGGCAATGTGTCTGTTGAGTGCTATCAGTACATGACTACATCCATTTGTGTTTCTGACTTCATATACCTGACTAAGGGTATGTTGCAGACTATCTTGTAACACCAGTGACTTGCTTAGTGTATGACAATACTATTTCACATATGGTCCTGTGTTCCTGCCTCTGTCCTCCACCTACATACCAGGCTTTGTCCATATGACATGCTGTCAGGGTTTGTTATGTAGTGGCCTGTGAGTATGTCATGCTGCCATTCCTGCCATCATTCCACTGCAGTTGTGGCCCCCACACATATTGTTGTGTTAGTTCCATATATGTGTGGGCTTCATCTACACAATACATGTGTGCCCTTATGCACTCCAGAGGCCAGTGTATGTAACAGTGATATATGGCCCTGTATGTCGGTCTACGGGGAGGGATTCACCATAACTAACTAGGCTGTTACAACATGTGGGGGTATCAGGGGTAAGCTGCCTTAAGGTATCTGGATGTACATTACCATACAATTCACCTTGAGTAAATGCAGGCCTACTGCTTCCTGCCATACAGACTGTTCTGTTTGTCAGTGTGATTGTGATGGTATCAGTTATGCCTTGTTATGTAACAGATGCATTCCATTGTGTCAACTGAGGTCTTTACCCCCTAGGGAGTGTGTACAGAGTGTAGATGGACTATACATCTGCATTACTTACTGTTGATTGATTGTTATCTTGTGGCCCAGTCTGTCTTTACTGTTGTACTACTTGAAGGCCTAGGCCTGGACTGCAACATATATAAACCTTTCCAGAATACTGTAATAATTTATCTGTTTCACAATTGCATTATTCTGTTTATATGTATGTCCGAGTCTAAGCAGCTATATAACATGGCATATACAACTGTAATGGTACACAAATAAATCTTTTCCATGTATGCAAACCTGTGTGTGGTGTTATATCCTTTGACCTCTCTGTGGGTATATGTTGCAGGCAACAATTGTCATTTGCATAGGTGGCTCATATAGTGTCCAGTTGGTAAGGTGGCAACTGTAGGAATAGTAGCTATTCCATATTGTGTGCACCTTCTACATATGCATCTTCCTATACATATCTGTGTGTGTGTGTGTGTAGTTACATATATATATATATATATATATATATATATATATATATATGCATATATGTGTCTGTGTATATGTATCTTAAGAATTTTGATTGCTTCCACATTGTACATTCCCTATGGTAGCCAGACCTTACTGCATGATATGTTACTGATATCAGCCTAACATCTATCAGGTGGAGATGGAGTACTGTTAACATCTTGTGCCGATGTTGTGTCAGGTCCTGGTTATGGGATTTGCAACAGTTGGTACTGTATTGCAGGGCAGACATGTTTGGCTGTGTGGGGGGGTATCTATACGTACAAGACATATGTTGCTTGGGCACCCTCACCCCCATTAATGGTGCATGTGGATATATATATTTTTATGTTCTCTTTTATATCTATAGACATATGTCTGTATATACATATATAGATATATATTTATGGTTACATATATATACTGCTGTATATATATATATATATATATATATATATATATATATATATATATATAGTTATATCTTCTTTTTTTGGCTGCTCCCATTAGGGGTTGCCACAGCAGATCAACTGTTTCCATTTCTTCCTGTCCTCTGCATCTTGCTCTGTCACACCAACCACCTGCATGTCCTCTCTCACCACATCCATAAACCTTATCTTAGGCCTTCCTCTTTTCCTGTTACCTGGCAGCTTCATCCTTAGCATCTTTTTCCCAATATACTCTGCATCCCTCCTCAGCACATGTCCAAACCAATGTAATCTTGCCTCTCTGGCTTTGTCTCCAAACCTTCCAACCTGGGCTGACCCTCTAATATACTTATTCCTAATCCTGTCCATCCTCATCATACCCAGTGCAAATCTTAACATCTTCAACTCTGCCACGTCAAGCTCTGACTCCTACCTTTTTGTCAATGCCACTATCTCCAACCCATATAACACAGCTGGTCTCACTACTCTCTTGTAGACCTTCCCTTTCACTCTTACTGGTACTCGTCTGTCACAAATCACTCCTGACACTCTTCTCCATCCACTCCATCCTGCCTGTACTCTCTTCTTCACCTCTCTTCCACACTCACCATTACTCTGAACTGTTGATCCCAAGTACTTAAACTCATTCACCTTCGCCACCTCTACTCCCTGCATCCTCACCATTCCTCTATTCTCCCTCTCATTCACACACATATATTCCTGTCTTAGTCCTGCTGACCTTCATTCCTCTTCTCTCTAGAGCATATCTCCACCTCTTCAGGGTCTCATCCACCTGTTCAAATACACACACACACACACACACACACACACACACACACACACACACACACACACACACACACACATCTACATGTTTAAATACGTTTCCTGTACTGTTGAATGACTGTGCTGGATGATATGTTTGTAAAAATATCAGGGTTACATATATCTGACATGGCTTAGTGGTAAATAACTTTGGCGATGGTGTGCAGGGGCCTGGGTTCGAGCCTTGTGGAGGCAGTTTATTTTATTGCTGGGCAGAATAAGGGTTGTTGGATACAGAGTGATTAAGGCACTTTTAAGCAGTTGTAAGTGGGTTTGCACGCAGGTAAGCACTGCTAACTTCTGGTTACAGTTTCTTACATTGATTTAGCTTCTCAATTGCGTAACATGTGTAGGCATTGCTTACCCCTGTGCATGCAGGCTTAAACCTGCTTACTGCTGCTTAAAAGTACTTACTCCTGCTTACCCCGTGCTAATTTTTTTAAAAGAAAAGAAAAAAAGGGTTGATAGGAAAGTGGCGAAAAAGGGGCATAAATAGTGAAAGACAGTAGGGAAAATAGCTAGGGATATGCAGGAAGGGTGTAGGGAAGGTCCATAGCTGCCCATTATTTCTACAGCAACAGCTGTGCATATACTGAATTTGGAGGTAGATTTCGACACTCCAATCCCTGACAGAGGGGTGAGGACAACAATAATATGTTGTGATGCCAATTAGACCAGATTACATGTGTCCAGTGGATGCATGTGCAAAATGGACAGCTATGTATGGGGAGAGATTTTTTTGTGGGAACAGATTGTCCTTTTTTTCAGGTGAGAGTGGGATGTTGGGGAGAGATAGTAGGTATATTTGGGGAGGTAGGTTGGGTAGGTTAATAGACAAGACCAACAAGATGCATACGGGGATGGTATATGACACATGTGGGGGGTAAACACCTTGACGGGGAGGGTTGTTGGGAAATCAGAAGCCCATGAGCCCCATAGTGGAAACAGTGGGACTGAGGTCCCCACCCATGGGCAGTCACTACTGCACCTTCACAGCCCCGAATGTGGCTGTGCTGGGGGCTGAGTCGGAGAGCCAGGCCAACCCTCTATCCTCAAAATGCTGCCCTCGAGCTGGTGTAGCAAATCTCCAAACTGCAGATTGAGCTTGCTATGCACCATGACCCAGACCTTGCGATGGGTGACAGGTTCCTGTTCACGCCCGCTCCCGTGGGGGGTGAGCCCCATCCTCTGAGGCAGTTCCACCCGAAGGGGTGCAGGACCAATGGATGAAGAGGTCCCGGGTTGGGCCCCAGATGTGTTGCTGCTCGGTGCCATGGCCAGCTGAGGTGGGACAGGTGGTCCGCTGGGACCTGCATTCCCATACGTGCTATGTTTTTTTTGTTTTATCAACATATGTGGGTTAGTAATAGTAAACACATTCCAGGATTAGGTATAATAGCATGCATAGATATTTCCATTAACTCAGACACCAGATATGGAACAGTTGAATAGCAAATAGAACACATGCATATATGGAACCACAGTGGTAATTACAACAGCATGCAGGTACATTGATGGCACCATGCCACAGATGTTGGAGTATTTCAACATAGTACATGCATAGAAACAGATTTAAATAATTATCAAACAATAGGACATATGTCCCTACATTACAGTGAAGTCATCACGTACCGATTGAGTTGGGTATTTAATTTATTGTTGCAGATATGGTGGGAGCGAGGAAAGATGTCAATTAACAACTAGTATATTCCTGTAGTTCGCATTACTTTCCTAGTCAGTGCTGCTATCTGTACCTTACAAGTATTACTACACTACCCTATTGCCTTAGTTTGGACAGTGATATGGCTGTCGACAACTATATACATGAATTGGTTTTACCTGCAGTATACACCTCTTACCTGGTATACCTGTGGAGGAATTTTTTAACACTAACTGTTTCTACACATACTCTCAGATTCCAGGTTGATGTTATGCACATACCTGTCCATCTCTTTTTGGACAGACTATGGCCATGTCTTGACCACATGCAGTTGAACTGGGACATATGTAGACTATTATCCTCTTCAACCTTTAGTGACCTACAACACTCTTATACAGGATTTCCTAGACAGTTATATTATGTAGCACAGTGTGGGTAACAGTGATAAGTGATACCTTATTATTCAGAGCAACTGCAACATTCATAATGCCATACAATACTAGAATAAACAGTACCAGTACAGGGTATAAATCTTTTATTTCCAGGCACAGTGTTCATATCTGGCGGAACTGTGGGAGCAATGTTTGTTAGCACTACCTGAATGTTGCCACACAAATTACCAGAATCCACATTAGTATTATGCACATACATCTCACTCTGTTACTGTACACACTGTGGTCACAGCTTGACAACATGGGGGTGTAGATGGGACATACTTGGCTTATTACTCTCATAACATTTTGGGGAGTTGCTAGCGTGCCAAGTTCTTATAGATGTGTGACAATCAGTTGTATTTCCTGTTTGCTGCCTAAACATCTGGGATCATCCCACTGATTTCCCAGGGGGATAGGAGGACAGGCAGCATATAGGGGCCAATATTCTGGATATTCTGGACATATCTGTACAGTTATGGGGTATGATTCTGTATGCAGCCTGCTTCCACTCCCAGAATTCAGACCATGGCTCTGTCTGCTAACTCTAAAACAGTGTCCATCACAGTTGTGTTTGCTATATAGATATTGCTGTATCTTATCTGATGTCTGTGTATAATTCTCCTGTTGTTTTACATTCTGACCTTGTATTACATCACTCTTATACATGATTTCCTAGACAGTTATATTATGTAGCACAGTGTGAGTGACAGTGATGAGTAATACCTTATTATTCAGAGCAACTGCAACACTCACAATGCCATACAATACCAGAGTAAACAGTACCTGTACAGGGTATCAATCTTTTATTTCTAGGCAGTGTTCATATCTGACGAACCTGTGGGAGCAATGTTTGTTAGCACTACCTGAATGTTGCCACACAAAGTACCAGATTTCACATTAGTATTATGCACTTACGTCTCACTCTGTTACTGTACACACTCTGGTCACAGCTTGAAAACATGGGGGTGTAGATGGGACATACTTGGCTTATTACTCTCATAACAGTTTGGGGCGTTGCTAGAGTGACAGGTTTGTTCTTATAGATGTGTGACAATCAGTTGTATTTCTTGTTTGCAGCTTATATGTCTGGGATCAGCCCACTGATTTCCCAGTGGGATGGAGTGACAGGCAGCAGATATGGGCCAATTTACTGGACATTCTGGACATATTGGGAGGGTGGCCTAATGGTTAAGGCGTTTGCCTTACAAACACAAGGTGCAGGGTTTGAGTCTCACAAGGGATAATTGGCTAGGCTTAAAATGGCTCGCAAGGGCAGTTAGCTTAGTACTAATCTATGAATCTATGAACCTATATCTGTACAGTTGTGGGGTATGATTCTGTATGCAGACTACTACCACTCCCAGAATTTGAACCATGGCTGTTTGCACTAAAAATACAACAGTTCATGTCTCAGTTGCGTGTGCTATTCAGATTTTGTTGTCTGTCTTTTCCCTGTTTTCTGTCTATGTCTCTCACAGTTTTATTAAATGACCTCTGGGGATTACACCAGTCACATACAGACATTCCTACACATTTTATTTATGTTGCACAGTGCTTAACACAACAGTACTATTATGTGATTGCAAATCTACATTACCATATAATACCAGAGTATACACATGCAGTCCAGCAGTTAGACCTTTATTGTCAGGCTATTATGCTTTTATTTACATACAACCTATATGAGGCTCTTAATGCCATATTCTCTGGTGTATGCAGTACTTACCTTAAACAATACAGGTTTAATACAGGCAATTAACTTACTAATACTTTTAGATTTATTTCCTATGACAGTACATGCAAGAGTATTACTAACCTGCCTCCCGTTGCAACCTCTCCAAATGACATCTATGGGCCTCCTGGTTCGCAGCCCACTCCCTTGCCGCTGTGAATGACATAAGAGGAATATTTAGCCATGCCTATCCATACTATACATGAGCTGGCAATTATTAAACAAGTAGCAGAGTGATACTTACACACATCTGGGACATCCCCTATCCTCCTAGCCTCTTGGATCCACTGATCCAAGAGCTCCCCTTTTCACTGCTTCAGGTCGGCATAGTGATGCCTGACCTGCTCACCAGTTTGGGGTATGCCAGGGGCATTGGTGAGGTCATGGGCGAGATGGTCCCAGGCTTCTGCTTTATATTGTGAACCCTGTTACTGGCCCTGCAGCGGTCTCTGCTCATGGTCTTTGACAAGGAGTCCTGCCATGACTCTGGACTCATGGATGCCCCAGCGCTGCCCCTGAAAGCACACACCCTCTCCCATTCCAGACATGGTGCCTGCAAGGGGAGGCCACAACCAGTTATCAGATGTATTCCCACCTGTTGAGTTTAAATAGGGCCAATTTCTCACACTTTGCCATGATTGTACGGTTTTGAAAAGGCTGAGCTATAAGCAAACCTGCTTACCTAAGGTTGGCATTGTTTAAAGGGGTATACTAATGGGCAAATTGAGTTAGCTGGCCTACACATTACTTACACCTACTAAGCTGGCCTGTGCAATGCTTAGCATTGCTTAATATTTAATTTGCATTATATTTGCCTTTTGGCATTGATTTATTATTCATTACATGTTATATATGTGTCTCGTATCCATGATTCATGTGTACGTACACTGTACGTGGTCCATGTGTTTATTAGGGGACTTCAACACTTTATTACAATTACACCTCACATCTGGGCTTACAGCAGTACTCCAGTTCACATATTTATGTTATGTAGTAGGTTATACAGCATAAGACTGTATATAGATTCCTTTCACATGTTCAATTTGATTTTACTATAGTGAGGATTTGTTTGGTGATACCTCAATCTTATGCACTGCTGTGATGGATTAGTGGTTAACTACTGTGACTATAGTGTATGGGTCCTGTGTTCCAGACCTGGAAACTCTGTTTATTTTGTTTCTAGCCAGAACAGCAGTTGTTGCATATAGAGTGATTAAGGCACTTTTAAGCACTTGTAAGTGGGTTTGCGTGGGTTTGAACGAGGGTAAGCAATGCTAACCTCCAGTTAAATATGCTTACAGGGAGTTAGCTTCAATACTGCTTAACCTGTGTGCGCATTGCTTACCCCTACGCAAACGGGCTTAAACCCACTTACTAGTGCTTACATATGCTTACTCCCGCTTACTACTGCTTAATACTGCTTACACTTGCTTACTAGTGCTTACTCCCACTTACCACTGCAATAATTTAGACAGTAATGTCTAATGGTTCTTGGGGTGGTATGGGATTTGGAAGCTGTATGGAGTTATCATTCATTACACATTTTACATTCCATTTGTATCCCTGATTCCTGTGTACATATACTGTATGGGACACATGTTATTGTCTGTTGACTTTGCAATAGTATGACACTGACACCTCACATCTGCATTTAATACAATATTCCAGCTCAATATGTTATTTAGTAGCTTATGCAACTAAAAATATTGGTCATAAAGTGATGTGACGTGGAAAATGGAATGTGTTGCAGTGGCACTCGAACTGGGAATGACTGCTCATAAGGCAAATGCTCTGCCCACTATGCTATTGCTATACTGTGTCATGTGTCTATATCTTGCTTTTTAGCCTCTTCTGCTATTTAAGCTGCATTAATCATAGCTAAGTGATGGGCAAACCCGCACACCTACAATTAAATTAAATCTGTTTCATAAAAAAAAACGTATCTTTATATTTTTTGTGTTAACTATTGCTCTTGTACATGTGGGGGATGTTGCTGGGGATATGCATACACCTATGAGCGGTCTCGATCATTCTTTTAGGACTTTCTGCTGTTCTTCATTGCAGGGGCATGTATATTCTGAGAGATCTGCTCTCAGACACATCCCCTGCACTCTTACACGCTCCATGTAAGATTAGGAGCTTGGGCAGCGCGCCTTTTATAATATGCATGGCGCGCTGCCGTCCTACTCCTGAATGGCCGCTTCCATGCAGGACTTAGCTAGTCCTGCATGGAAGAATAGTAAATCCGGAGGAATGTATCTGTTACCACATTAAATTTTTATATCAATACTGTACTTTTAATTATTACATTTTACGTGTGACTGCACATTAATGGTTAATGAATGCCTTTAGAGAATAACAACTTTTTGAAGATTTTTTTCAACATTTTTGTTTCCAGTGCAAACCTCAGTTCATATCTGATTCTAACAGAATCCTCAACAGGTATTACAGCTGCAGAGGTAAGGACAAATGGGAAGCATGTCCATTTTACTCCTCACTTATATAACATATAGGCTAACATCTTATTTAGTTAATGTCATGCAGCTACCTTTACATCCGCAGGATGGGCAATAACAGCAGTTTTGAATTTCCTATAAAATAGGGTGATGTTTAATGTGTGCACAGGCACTGTGCCTGAGATGGCTGTTCTTGGTGCTCTCTATGTGCTGCTTTTCTACATTCAGGCAAGACATCCATGCATAAAGAGATTGTGAAGATCAATCTGCATTGCAATGCTGGATTTCAGAAAATAAAAGAAGAAAAGGAAGAGCAGCTGATAATAGTATACAAAAGATACTTTGAGAAATGTTATTGAGAAATATTATTTCCATAGCTATTATGTGTAGATGTAGCACTTGCTCTATTCATCCTTTCTTGGTGGTCTTTTCTTTCTTTCTAAGCATATAAGTAACTGAAAGTAGAGCTGAGAGCAACTCTTATGGACTTTAATAGAGAGTAAAATTCTGAGATATTTTCTTTAACATTTTTTGAAAGAAAACTCTTGAGAATGCCAGAATGACCTTCTGTGCTAAGCTCAAATCATTCATTACAGGTGAAGCCTTTTGTTAGAAGAAATATACTATGTAGCATAAGCCTTCTTCCATGCACCTATTTAGTTTTTAAAAGTTGCACTTTTTACGTTTGTTACTCAATTCCCTGTTCATCACATAACTAGGATAATGACAGTGTTTTCAGTTAAGAGTGCAAAAAAGCTGATGCCTATTTTATACCATATGAAGAATGACTCTTGGCTGAGGTCAAGAAGCTAATGCAAGTCCTGGTGAAAAAAAATCTAGGCATTTGTTTTTCACTGCACAACACTGTTTTGTGTGTGTGTGTGTGTGTGTGTGTGTGTGTGTGTGTGTGTGTGTGTGTGTGTGTGTGTGTGTGTGTGTGTGTGTCTGTGCATTCTTAAAGTAACACATACCTGCTAATGCGGTAATTTTTTCTTGCATCTTAGAGTAACACTTATATGGTAATGATTGTGTAGAGAATGAATTGACTTTATGTATTTAATTAAATGAATTCAATTTGTATAAAATACACACGGCACTCTAGCATTATCAAATAATGTAGTCTATTTCATTACGGCAATTTAAAATAGGATTTGAAATAAAAATTAACTGAAACTATGTTGTGTAGTAAAATTAATTTTGATTATTTTAGAGTACATTTTCTTGTGATACTTCATGACTTAGATTGGTAATCTTGGTTAGCTTGTTAAACCATTTACTATAACGTAATGATCATATTACTTTGGTTCCTTATTTGTGGGTTCCAACATACCAAGTCAGAGTTAGTGCCCAGTACCTTGAAGGCAGACGTAATAGAATGTGGTTCCCTATGAGAACATTCTAACAGTACTATATACTGTACCTAAATCAAATAAGCTGCAACATTCTATGCCTCTGTTTTTCCACGTTGTGATTTCTGTATATTAAGTAGTATTGTTAAACAAATCATATATAGTGCCCATAATACAGTACAAACTGCATTTATTTATTGTTCAAAACTGCAAATGTCCAGCTATAAGAATATTATTTTCAGTGGAGTCCAGGCAATAAAAGCTCCAAGACATCAAGTAACATGCATACCTATGATATACCACATTGCATCTTAAATCGAAGGCAACTTAAATGTGAAAATGAATACACTGGAAAAGAACAAAGAAGCCTTGGTGTGAATTATCAACAATAAAGCAGGAAAATAATCAATGAAAATGCAATAAGGAGATAACTTAGAGCATATATAAAGCAACACATTCAAAACTAACAAGAAAGGGTAACTTAGAATGTTATCCATTCACTAATAACATGTATAAGATCATTTTGATTTGTAGTGAAAATACTCTGTGTATGTTTTTGGATACACAGCTGCATGTATAGTATAGCAGTCTGGCATTTACTTTTAGTATTGCATGCTGATAATGAGATGTCACCCCGTCACTGCGCCCCCCCCATACATTATTAGATAAGACACAGCCTACTCTTCTGTTGTCGAGTTACATTGCACCCACAATTCATAAATGCAAAGGAATATTCATTCAGTACACATTCATAGATGTGTGCCTGCAATATAGTTTATGGAATATGTAAGCTTATTTCAGATTAACAAAAATAATCAATAAATAAACAAAGCAGCATAAACTCCCATATTGATTTTTTGTTATATATTTTTAGAGTATGGATCAGATGTCCAGTGCATGATATGAGATTAAGATGGGTTTTCTGTCTTCAAGATCATTGCTTAAGGATTAGCTATTTATTGAGTAGAGCAGTTTATAGGTGAATTTTAACTAAGTAAATGAAAGCTGGGGTTAAATGTTAGTCATTTTAGACTAGAGGGAGACGTATAATAATGAGCCCTGGAATGTCTACCCAGGCAAATCTAGGTATAGTCTTCCATTTAATCTGTGAACTACATGTGGCAGAATAGTATGCAGAGAGAAAAGTGGGATGTGGTTGGAATAGGAGAATGACAACTCCTTGACGTCCATCATTTAACAGACTTGAAAATGTATGCTAAAACAAACAGCCTTATCAAAAAGACGTGAGAGAAACAGGAAGTGATGGAAGCATGGGTAAAATTGATAAGAGGAGGAACACAGTTCCAGAATTTCTCTGGATTATTCACATTTTTTACTTAACCATATAATAATCCTTTTTGCTGGATAAGACTGAAGACTTTACATGACTTCAGACTTTCTGTTATCTAACAGGATCCTGACTTCTAGCTTCTTAATGTCTAATAAGATCTGCCGCCATTTTCACTTCATGATATATAGACAAGATGTGGCTGACACGTGATGTCTTAGACTCAAGCTGAGGAATGACTTGTGGGAGATAAGTAAGTTTGAGTCACCTCTTACATAATGCAGCCATATCATTAAGTATGCCATATCATTTATATACACCACATAATAGCAGCAATCGCTACAATGGGATTTTTTCCTGGTAAGGTATTGTTCTGACCATTTTTTATAAAGTCCTGGTCATCCCTGCTAAGGCAATGGTCTCACAGCCATGAAGGTACTAATGGAAGTGGTGTTCAAGTCTCATTAATGCAGCATTAGTACATGTCAGCTTGAGTTCTATAAGGATGAGATAATCCAGACAGAGAGAACTGTGCTTATGGTAGACAAATCAAAGATTGTATTTAAGTTCTATAACTTTTATGATATTGCAACTGCACTGAGAAAAAAATAAAGCACTGGCTATCAGCCATATGATTTTGGCTTGATTAGTGACCAGGCATTAAAGGAGCCAGGCATAAAGGATAAGGAATGATAAGATCAAGCCAGCTTCACTCTAGCAGGGGAGAGGGTTTTAGCACATATTCCAAGATGTGTAGTCTATCTACAGTACACAATATAGACCTGAAATGGATAGAGGCAGGTACAGTAAGGGATGAGGTTGTTGGGGTAACGTCACTATTGAAAATGTATGACAAGCCCTTGAACAGCAATTTCCATACCAAAACCATTGGTTCCTATCAGTGTTCACCAAAATGGTTGGTCTTAAGTAGAAATCCATTTGATGGGTGTCCACATGATGACCATACAGTAGCTATATTCTCACCCCAAAATCAGATACTAGTGGGTCACGGTTGCCATGGCAGTTGCTCAGTTATCAACAGGTATGGAGAAACACTTTGTATTGTGCATAATGTAAGATTTTTTTTTAAACATTTGGAATAAAATGGATCAGATTTGGTGATTCTGGACTTGTTATACTGCACTACAGAAACAAAGCCTATGCACAAACTCTGCAGAACAAACTTGTGAGATTGTCCACAGATCCTATATTTTTCTGCTATAATAATTTCCGAGACTGAAGAATTATACAAAACATACTTGCCAGGGGTTTTGTAAAATGGCTGTTGTTTATATTCATGTAGCTCTCACCCATGCTTTCCTTCCTATTGCCTTGTTTATTTCTGTACACAGGAGAGGATAGCGACTTTGATAAAACATCATTAAACATAGTCAAACCAATCCTTTCAAACAAAGTCCTACAGTTGTAATTTCTGCTATATTTAAACTGATGTACAGTGTTCAGCTTTTCAGTTGTATCATTTGGTCCCAGAAACATTTTCCAGTAATACTTTATAGATTCCTTAATCAAAAGAGTGTAAACAGAAAATGCAGCACAAAGGAATTACTGGATCAGTTCTATTGTTTTACTTCAAAATTTAGTAAGTCACATGTAATATTTTAAGACACAGGGATATTAATGTAGAAATATACATTCCTTGGTTCTTTATAACATTTACTGAGATTGAAACAGTCATAGCACTATGCTGAAGCCTTATTACAGAAGTTTTCCATATCCAGCTACGCCCTTCCAAATAATTTATTGCACCACTTGCAGATGAAGCCACATAATAATGAGGCAGTTCACGGAAGTTGCTACTGGTAATCTAACTTAGTGGCAACCTTGATAATCTAACTTTTTCTCCTATAAATGTTAGAAGCATAAGAAATAATATTGCTGAACTACATGCCTGGATTACCCAGCATAAGCCTGATGTTCTCACTGTAACTGAAACTTAGCTTAAACTCAGCATAAATGACTCCAAAATTACACTTCCCAACTATAATATCACCCATATTGACTGTGTAAAGATAAAGGTGGTGGTATTGTTTAATATTTCCCAACAACAACCTCATTTCCCCTTACAACAAACTAATACCAAAATTCAGTTCAGCAGAGCTTCTTATAACTTTCCTGAAATTAAACAATTATAAACAAATATATTCTTTATATCCCTCCTGGTGACAATACAGTAATACTTGAGGATATCCTACATTGGCTACCCTACATCTAGTGTCAACTTATTTGGTTTCACACAAGTAATTAATAGTCCAGCACATTATAGGAAGACAAAATTAAATATTAGACCGGATCCTAGTATCAGACCCTATCAAATACATCACCCCAGGTGCAATGTCTGACTGTCTCAGTCATCTCTCAATTTATATAACCAGATATCTCAACATCTACTTAAACAGCATGTTTATAAAACAACATGCACCCTTTCCAAGTTTAACTGAGAAAGTTCATTACTAAGCTATCATCTTTTAACTGGAAATCCCCCCCCTTAGACAATGCTTTAAATGAATTCAGTACAACTTTCCTGAATATCTTATAGAGCCTTGCACCTCCTAGAAAGAAGAAAGTAAAAACAAATAATGCAATTTGGCTCTCCCAAGGATGGCGAAAATATAAAACATCACAATATCTTGAAAACTTCAGAATGCTTTGCAATTGTACTAAAAAGCAAATTAATGAAGACAACAAACTATACTATAATGCATTTTAGAATATTAATAAAAACAACCCTAAAACATTCTGGGCAGCCATTAAAGAAATCTTACATCCTGGCTATACATTTATCCTCAAACCCTCTCCCAATAATGCATCACTCAAAACTGCAGTACTTTTCAACTCTTATGTCATAGATAGTATAACATCTCTGACCAAGGATTCCCCAATATCTAATCCTAACCCTGCCCAACAGCCATGTATCACCACATCCAACTTCACCTTCAAACCTATACCCACATCATATATAAAACTACTCTTAAATAAACTCAAACTATAGTCTAGCTGATGACCCTCCAAGTGAATACATTAAAACAGCAGCCAACAGCTTGCCTGCCCTATCTCAATATCCTTAAATAGGTCAATAAAGTAATTCCACATTCCCTATCACTGGAAAAAGTCACACATCCATTTGCAGACAGGAGGAAATTCAACAGACATTACTAACTTTAGACCTCATCTTATAACTCCCTTCTCAAATATACTTGAAAAATGTATTAAAAAACAATTGCTAAACTACCTTCAACAGGAAGAATTCCTATCCTCCACACAACATGGCTTCTGTCCTTTCCAAAGTACTAACATTGAACTTCTAACCTATATAAATACTGCCAATAAAGCCAGAGATAATGGCAAACTAGTTTCCTCCTTATTTAATGATGTGTCTAAAGCCTTCAACACTGCCTGTCACAGCAAACTCCTATTTCAAATACCCTCATTGAGTCTGTCTCAGCCACACTTCTATGGTTCAACAGCTTTCTATCCAATAAGTATCAGTCAGTAAAATGACACTCCACCCTCTCTCTATATTTTCCAGTTACAAAAAGTGTACCACAAGGCTCTATCCTTGGTCATCTCCTCTAACATTCTCTCCCACACCCTCCACACATCCATACAAAAGGCCTCCCTAATACAATACACAGATGACGCTATACTTATTTGCACATCTGACAATGTGGCACACCTCCAAAAAAAAAATGCTCAGAAAGCTTTAACAGCAAGTGAAACATGGCTTTGTGACTTGCATCTCATGTTCAACCCATACTACTTTTTCCCCAAATCCCTCTCAAATGAAAAAACAAAATGTAAAGTCCCCTCTCTTGATAATACAATGATTGAAGTCAGTCCTCATTACAAATCATTAGGGATGATAGAGGAATATAATCTTAAATTCAATCTGCATATACAGAATTGCTTAAGGAAAAACAAATCAAAAACCAGAGATGATTTATAGAGCTAAAAACTTTCCGACTGATGCAACTAAACTTACACTTGCCACTTACTTATCTCTTCCTCACACCTTTTTATGGTGCTCCCATCCTTACTAACCTTCAGGCATCACAAAAATAAAAACTTGAACAATGCTATAACAAAGTTTCTAAATTTGCAGCAAATATCACTTTCAGAACACATCACTGTATAGCACTAAAAAGCCTAAATTGGTTAGAAGTACCCCATCAACTAACATATGCACAGCTTCTTACCACATCTAAAATTATCCAGAATCCATCTGCTTGTCCAGCACTAAATAACATTCTACACACACATGTTCCTAGTCGGTCATTAAAATCCAGTGACTAAAATATTTACAATATTAAAATCTTATCGGTCGACAACCTGTCAAATGTGCTGAGCATTATCTGTACCCAGTTACGAAGGCCTGGAGGCCTTTATCTCTATCAGGTCAGCACCCTCCTTCCCATTCTTCAAAACCATTCTGATGGATGTCCTAGCCAAAAGCTGTTTTTGTTCTGGCCCAGCACTAGGATACACTTAATCCCTGAATGTGGACAAATACCTATACATACTTGACATCTCCTTACTTTCCCTTATTCACCACTTCCTTACTTCTATTAATTTCTCTCCTCTGGTTTTCTTTCTAAATATAACATAAGCCTGCTTTTCTCGCACTTCACATTGCAGTTAGGGTTATCACCTGTCCCACTTTGCGAGGGACAGTCCCTCTTTGGGCAGTTGTGTCCTGCAAAAATATTATAAGAATGGCAACTGTCCTGAAATATTAGGGCAACATTTTTTCCTATATGTTATGTAATAGTTGCATAAAACAGTTATTCTGTATCTGAAACACCTACATGTTATAAGAAACAGAATAAGTAACTACAATGCTACAAGAATAAGCTTATATTTAGGAAAAAAAGAGAAGTTCTGTCCCTTGAACTGGCCGTGGGTATGTTTTGGCCTGTAAAATCTGATGTTTGCACCACAATTGTCCCACTTTGGCCATCTGAAAAGGTGGCAACCCTAATTGCAGTTCCTGTTTGTATTATACTAACTTACCTTTAATGTCTGTATAAACTGGCTATCATTTCTCCAACTATTAAATAATTGTTATATAACTTGTATTATTCTAAACAAATGTTTTCATATTATGTCTATTTTTCTATAATTATTTAAACTGTATTTGCTTTTTGTATTATTTTTAAAGACTGTAAAATTATTTTTCTTAAAATGTTATGTAACACTTTGGAGCTTTTCCTCCCTGGGCCTCTGCTGAAAATGAGCTCCTACCCAGTCGGACTTTTCCAGTAATAAAATGTCAATTAATAAAAATAAATAAATTAGTCGTATGCTCTCTCCCCTAGAAATGTCCACAGAGTTTGTTGAGTGTGAGAGTGTGTGTGTACATCTGTGTCAGTGCTCATGGATGTTTGAATGTGTGAGTGTGTGTCTGTGTGCATGTATGTCAGTGCACGTGCATGTCTGAATGTGTGTGTGTGTGTGTGTGTGTGTGTGTGTGTGTGTGTGTGTGTGTGTGTGTGTGTGTGTGTGTGTGTGTGTGTGTGTGTGTGTATACGTCTACATCAGTGCTCATGGATGTCTGAATGTGTGAGTGTGTATCTGTGCACATGCATGTCAGTGCTCATGTAAGTCTGAATGCGCGTGTGTGTGTGTGTGTGTGTGTGTGTGTGTGTGTGTGTGTATGTCTATGTCAGTGTTCATGGATGTTTGAATGTGTGAGTGTGTGTCTGTGCAGATGCATGTCATTGCTCATGTATGTCTGAATGTGTGTGTGTGTGTGTGTGTGTGTGTGTGTGTGTGTGTGTGTGTGTGTGTGTGTGTGTGTGTTTATGTGTGCATGGCTGTCTGCATAAAGGAGAGTGCCTTTGCTAAAGCAATGCATGGACTGCTAGGGAGAAATCTATCATGGATAGGTCTAGCAGGATAATGTTTGATTCAAAGATGTGGTAATGAACAGCTAGTGAGAATTTTCTCTTTGTGACTATACCATGTCTCAGAATTGGAATTTGCCTCCTTCATACCAATTGGATCAAGCACACTGGACAATCATCATGAGTAGATATACATTTTCTGAATTAAAGGGATTGTCTGTCATTCATGAGTCATGCTAGTTGCATAGATATAAGAATTATCAAAAGTGGGCTTGAAGTTAACATTTATCATTAATTCACCCTCATTATTCTCCACATAAATGTTCAAAAAGTAAATCTATGCTTTAGAACATTTACCAGAAAAATGTTAAAAGTTTCTGGATGTGTTCAGATGAGAAATGGAATCTTTCACGGATTCCTCAGTACTATCAAGTAAAAAGAATCAGTCATAAATAATGCTGCCATAAAATGTTATGATTAAAAAAAACATAATTGTAAATTGCTTGCTCTTCATAATAAATCAAAATAATATTTGCAAAGGAAGGCGAAGGCATAATGACATGGATGGCATCTTTATTTAGTGTCTTAGGATTGCAGAGTAGTATGAAATTAAATACTATTGTAAACAACATTTTTTTTATACTTGCACCTCTCTCAATCATGTGTGCAGCTGTTTTTATCACCTATGTAGCATATAGTTTCATGATATTCCTTGAGTAAACAAAAATCTATGCTGATTCATAACATTCATTAGAGGGAACATGCCACAGTAATGTGTTTTCACAAGGACCTAGCCACAAGCTCATAATGCAATACATGAATGTATGCATATTGCCAATATTTCTGCTCAATTCATCTGCCATACTAAGAAATGTCAAAAGAGTGACTGCAGCATGGCAGTTTTACAACTGAGAGTGAGGTACTCCTGCAAGCCTTATAACAATATGGAATTGGTTTACTGGGATGGACTGAGCCATGGCCACCATGTGCAGCTATCAGACATCATTGCTAGGTGAGTAAAGCTACTGATGATTATGAACACACATTGGATGCTTTTTGACATATGGCCATAGATCATGAGTTGCAATCAACATTATGGCAACTGGGAAAAACAGTGGAAGTAGACCACCAACACCACCAGCACACAGGATAATACTGAAAAATATCTAATATCACTTGTGACCAGGGATCTTATCACAGGCAACTCCAGAATGACAGCATATCCAACTGGTAGTTAATATCTGCAAGAAATTGGAGGATTCTCCTTCATAATAATGCCATTTTTCATGATGCAATGATCGGGAAATGAGTGGTCTTGCTAGTTTCTGCTTCTGTCTTATAAATGCAATGTGAATCTCATAATGTTTCTAGAATTTAATGTTGCCTGCAAGCCAGTGTTTTTTAATTGTGCATTTATTCATTTATGCATCTTGCCTAAAGTACTGCTTTTGGAATTTCCAATGGACAAAACTACAAAACTGTCCAATATGTTCATGTAGTGCATTGCCATGAGTATAGCTAATCTGGTTGTTTATTAAAAATAATCAAATTAAGTTCATCATATGCATAAAATTAATTTAAGGTCATCTGCTCTCTCTCTTCATCAATGCCATCTCAATTGACATGAAAAATTCTAACATTCTTATTTCTACCAGTGGTATAGTAACATACAGCTTCTCTCCCTCTCCCTTAACTTAACAACAGCTTCACTGACATCAAAAAATGGTTATCCAAATATAAAATTGAAAATAACTGTAATAAAACAAATGCCATGAAGTTTGGAACCAAGCAAAAACATAAATCAGTTTGGCAAAACTGGTAATTATCAGAACCTACCAACTCTCCACTACAAATTGAATAATCATTCAGACATCTTTTCACTGGTTGGATCAGCTCTTCATTTCCCAGCAACATATTGAAAGGCAAAGTCTTTGAATAACTCCCTGATTTGAGTCTCAAAATGTTGTCATTTCCTTAGCCTAGAATGCAGGAGTGCAATTCAGAAATACATTCTATGAGCAGAATTAAAGTATGCATTTCCCATCATCTTCAGAAAAAAGAAATTCTGTACAATCTAACAATTTAACTCCAGTCACATCTGTTGTTACTTTAAAAAAAGGCTATGTGATCCCTTTGCTGGAGTGAGAATACATCCTTTTAACTTTTTCCCTGTATAAGCTTTTCATACTTGAAACCTTTCCCTTTAACAGCCATAGACTCCATCTAGTCACTTATTCATACAACTTCAGGTCTCATAACACCAGTACACCTACCCATAGAAGGCCCTAAACCAGACTCTCTTGCACAAATTACAATTTCTCTGTACTTAGAAATAATACCTGTGAATCGATCCTGTAGTATTCCTAACACAACTGTAAACAGCATATTCCAGAAAGAGTTAATCCTTACCTCTCAGACAAAAAGGAATTGCAAGTGCTTCTACTCAGCTAACATTTCATAAATTTGGATAATTATACATATGCACGTGTATAGTTTAGGTCTCTGGTGTTAATCGCTCTGCTGAATACCAAGGGGATGAACAAAATCTGAACTTTTTTTATTCCAGATACGAAGCCTTCATCATGTAAGTGTTTTATTTTATTATAACATGTGATGCTTAGCCCGATAAGGTTATTACCCAACTCATAATCCTGTGCCTTATCTTTACCAACATCAATTAGTCATGCACACTGTTAGTCTTGATTGTGTAACTTTATCCATGTTTTGAGATTCACCCAGACAACTGATAAAATTTATTTGTGCATAATCAGCCTTGTTTATATGGAAATCAGTATCTGCTTCTGAAACATTGCTTTGTTATTTGTAAATATTTGTAATGAATGTATAAAGAGGAAAGGTGGTGGTATTGCATTAGGATTTCCCAGTGTCTACCACATTTCCCCTTACAGCAAACCGATACCAAAATTCAGATCAGCAGAGGTTCTTATCACAACCAGTGTACCACAAGGCTCTATCCTTGGTCCCCTCCTTTTTAACATTTTCACCACCACCCTCTCCATTTCCACACAAGAGGCCACCCTAATACAATATGCAGATGATTCCACTCCCATTTGCACATCTGACAACATTGTACACATCCAAAACATTACTCAGAAAGTTTTAACAGCTACTGAAACATGGTTTCATAACTCACAAATCATGCTCAAACCAATAAAGACCAGACTAATACTTTTTTTCTCCAAATCCCTCTCTCATTAAAAAACAAAATTTGAAGTCCTTTCTTTTGATAATACAACCACTGAAGCCACTTCTCATAGCAAACTATTAGGGGTGATATTGAATGATAATCTTACATTCAACCTGCATATATAAAGTTGCATAAGCAAAACTTAGCAAAAGTAGGGATGCTTTTCAGAGCCAAAAACGTTCTCACCGACACAACTAAAATTGCACTTGCCACTACTTATCTCCTCCCCACTCTTCTTTATGGCACTCCCATCCTCATTAATCTCCAGGCTTCACAAAAATTAAAATTTTAACAATGCTTTAACAAAGCTGCTAAATTTGCAACACATACCTCTTTCAGAACCCACTGCTGTACAGCACTGAAAAGCCTAAATTGCTTAGAACTGCCACATCAACTAACATATTTACAACTTCTTACCACCTATAAAGTATCCAACATCCAACTGCATGTCCACCTCTAAAAAACATTGTTACCAGTTGGTCATTGCAGTCCAGTAACTAAAACCTCCTGTCTTTCTACAAACCTAACAAATCTGCTGGGCATTGTTTGTACTTGTACAAGGTTGTTAAGGTCTGGAACTTCTTATCTGTATCCATCAGGTCTACATCCTCCCTCCCATCTTTCAAAATCAGTCTGAAAGACTTCCTAGCTAAAATCTGACTCTGTCCCTGCTCAGAACCAGAATAATTATGTCCCTAAATGTGAACAGGTACCTTTTCATTCCTTAAACCTTCTTACTCTCCCTTCTTCACTTACTTCCTTACTGCTATCTAATTTTCTTCCCTGACTTTCTAAGCATACCATAAACCTATGTTTCTTTCACTTCATATTGCAACTCCTGTTTGTATTAGACTAACTTAACCTTTAATTTCTCTACAAACTGTTTAAAATTTCTCTAAATATCAAATGATTGCCATATATCTTGTATTGATTCTTAACCAATGTTATCTTGTCTAATTTGTTATAATTATTGAAACTGCATATGTTTTATTTTTGAAGACTGTAAAATTATTGTTCTTAAAATGTTTTGTATCATTTTGAAGCTTTTCTCAATGGTCTTCCACCCAGTCAGACTTTTCCAGTAATAGAATGTTAATAAATAAATACGCTATGTTGTAATATCTGTGAATAAGTCATGTGATTGCAAATAAATTTAAGATTTTAAATGTACATGTTCCTCCTTTTGTGTATTATCATTATACCCTTGTGCTTGGCAGCCAGGCAGTGACTGAAATTTGTAAGCTTTTATCCATGCATTCCCCCAGTCATCAAATGAATATATAAATTAATAATGATTGTTGTTTCCACAGCCTCTTCTACTGATGTGCTTGATGATTTATTAATAGTATAGAAGACTTCAGAACAACATCTGCCACCTCTGCTTCTCATTCAAAATAGAAATAATGACAATTTGTAATTTTGATTTAGATGTTCCATTCAGGTTAGACACTTTGATAACACATTTTATTCCTGTGGTGTATCTTACCACATAGCTACCTAGAAGAGCCACTGACAGGCACAGTTAGAAAACTACACTTACATGGTTGAACATTCCAAAAGCAGTTTTTGAAGTTTTGGAAAATATACTATCATTTAGATCAGTCGCAGATACTAAACCAGGTAATGGTATATATGTTTAAGGAGGGGCATCCTAATAACAATATAAAATGTGGTCTTAAAATGCAGATAAGAAAAATAAACAGTATAGGCTTTCCAAGATGGCTACACACTGACTAACAGCTTAACTTCAGCTCTGTTGGTGTGGAAAAAAATGAAAGACAAGAGTGAGGGACTCTGTCACTTTTAGTGAGTTTAGTTACTGGCTAGTGAGTACACTGTCTAGAATCCAGCAAAGAAGAAACTAAGAGAGCTTGAAAGAAAATCAACTAGAAAATATGAATAGAAAACACTGACAAATCCTGCAGCTGTTCAACAAAGAGCAGTTCAGGTTCCAGCTTTGGTGCAAGGCATGACTTCCAGTAATCTGCAAGAAAAAAATAAGTCAAATGTGCTCAGAGCTGATTACAATAAATGAAACACTGATTAAGTATATCAAATAAAATAACAAAAGGATGGAAAAATGGAAGAAGCTTTAAACAGATATTGAGATGAGTTAGTAAAACTGAAAAAAAAACAAAGGTCAAAATGAAGAGAAGGCTGGATGAGTATGAAACTGCTCAAGAAGAAATGTTTTATAAAATGGCAGAATTAGAGGACAGAACATGTAGAGGAAATGTGAGATTTCCTGCTGTACCAGAGAAACTGGAAGGAACAGACTGAATTAATGTTGTGACTGTACCACTAAGCAATTGGACTGGTAATTCTACAGGAATATTTGTTTATTGAAAGGGCACATTGTGTGTATGCTCCAAACCTGGCCCTAAGAAAGCAATCAAGTATTAGTAAAGATGCAATCCTACCAGCAGAAAGATTTGACTCTGACAAAACTGTGGCAAAAGGGCAAAGTATTAAAAGTTGGAGACAGTAGAGTGTTTGTTGAAAATGATTATTCATTATACACCAGGCAGGAGAGAACAAATTTATTCTAACAATTTGGGAATTTTGAGAGGTGTGTGATTCAAGCTGCTGTATTCATCTGTCTTCACAATATTTTTTTTCCTGGAAGATCAAAGTCATTTTTTAAATGCAGAACAGGCTAAGAAGTAAATACAAAAGTTTGTCCAACAAAAAAGTGAGTCATTAGACAGAAGGGGACTCTGCTTCTCACTCTTTTGATAATAGAGCACATGGAGAGAATTTGCCAGTGAACATTTTTACATTCTTCTAAAGGAAAATGCTTGAGAGGCAGACACATTTACAAGAGATGACTAGAAAAATTGGGAGTACATTGGTACTGAACTGGAGTCTGGAGCTGGAGATGAAGATGAACAGGAAGAAAACTAGTGACACAGAAATTAGTGAAAAATGTGAAATTACAAAGCACCAATTGTGCTTTTGAAGTATGGCTATACAAGAAAAAGTGGAAAGAATGGAGTTTTGTTGACTGTGTAAAACTTTTAGGAAACTGAAAGGCATTTGCCTCACTTCATGCCATTAATGTTTGGAAAGACACTAAGGGAAAGGAAGTGGAAGGAAAAAGGTAACTATAAGTAAAACAATTTCTGTTCTTAACAGTATTTCTTTAATGCAAAATACATGTTTTATAGTAAAGCATTTTAGATAGTCTTGTGTGTGATAAATCCTTGTCGAAACAAGTAAACATATGCCCTTTTTACATTTTTCTTCGTTTTTAGTATTAAGAAATGTAGTAATTACAATGCAAAAAGAGAAAATGGCTAGACAAAAGCATATTTAAGTTAGCAGGTCATACTCTTGGGTTGTAGAAGTGGGAGATAGGGTGCAAAGGTACACCGATCATAATATATGTAGAGCTAATATGTTTTAACTTTGTATAGGTGAATATCTGAATAAAGTCCCTTGATAGAATCTAATAATATGTTGTAAGTGGAAACAAGTAAATAAGAGAACAGTGAATATAATGAAAAGTTTTCTTTTAGCAATAAATGTTTCATCTTGTTTTTGGAAACCTGCTGCTTAGGGCTACATTTTTCTTATGTTTCCATGGGGATAAGTTGATTATAGGGCAATAAAAAAAAACACAGTACTTGTTTCTTCAAGGATAAAATGTAATATTTTCTGAAAGCATGAAAATTGTTTTTCACATCTAGGAGAGGAATAAAAATATTAAAAAATAGTGTAAATAGGACCAGAGGCAGTAGCATGCATCTGTCTATCTGAGACAATTGTTTCTATTAGGAGGGTTAAACTTCATTATTTGAAGATGTACATGGCTTTGTGTGTTTGAGTTAACATTTCATTGGTGTGTTTGTGTGTGTGTGTGTGTGTGTGTGTGTGTGTGTGTGTGTGTGTGTGTGTGTGTGTGTGTGTGTGTGTGTGTGTGTCTGTGTTGTTGTTTGAGAGTTTTCATTAAAACAAAATGTTTTTAAAATATGACAAAGATTCAAATGGAGATAATAAGAAAAAGCTGTATAAAGGATCAACCTGTCAAATATTAATGGGTGCATGTATCACAAAAGCTGGAAATAGACATTTAAAAAGCTGGCGTATATAATAGGTGGGAATAATGACTTCTTATCATGGCAAAACTGTCCATATAATTTTGGAATTGGTCTCACAGGTATAGACAAAAAGGAAAGAATATTTAATTGTATTACGAAAGGGTGCAAATAGTAATGCTACAGGAGATACATTTGGAAAGAACTGACCATTTGAATTTGATAAAGATAGGATTTCAGGATGGATTTAGAAGAATATCAGGGACAAAGGAAAGCAGAAGTACTTATATTAATTGTTAGAGGAGCACCAGTACTGATAGAAAAGGAAAAAAGACAATGATGACAGATCGTTGGTAGTAAGGGGCTACAGGCTTGGGATAAGCACAAATCTGGCATTTATTTATATTCCACCTAAAACTGCTATTATGGAGCTTAAGAAAAGTTTTGTAGAAATAATCAGTTTTAAGCGAGGAATACTACTTATATGTAGGGACTGAAATTTGATTTACAGATGTATCACATACAACAATAAAGATGTATTGGGAAGCCTAGAATGGAAATACAGCAAGAGAGAGTAGATATCTAAAGACATTTATGAAAATATACAGAATGGAAGACTTGACTTGAGTAGCAGGAGCTCAGAGAGAATTTGCATAGTATTCCCCAAGGTACTATAACTGGGCTAGACTAGTTAGACATTATATTTCAAAAGACCAAGTGCATTTAATCGAGAGCTTTGACACACATCCAAAAACACATTTAAGATCATGCACGAATAATAACTAAGATAAAAATGCAGAATGATGAAGTAAAACTGAGACACTGGGGCTTCTCTGCCTAATTGTTAAAAATTGAGGAGTTTATGGAATGGATAGTGGAAATTATTCAGGAGCAAGTGGGGAAGATGGAAAGTACTCCAAAACTTATAGCTAGCTAGTGAGTGGGATAAAATGAAAATGGAATTTAAATAGGGTAGAAATAAAAGAAAAAGAGATATGTTTAAGAAGTAACAAGAATTTCTTAGATGAGCCAACAAAGTTTAAAGTATTGTAGAACAAGGGGAATATCACAGAACAAGAAGATGTGCAACTGCAGAGTCTTCAAGAGAAAAAAGGGAGTACCTTGAAAATATGCATGAATTTAGAAATATTGCTGTTTCCATGACTCCAGAGTACAAAAAACTTTTAGCATGATGAGTTAGGCAACAGAATGTAGAAAAATGTGTTGCCAAACATAGGGAGCTTATAACAAGAAAAAAAAAAAAAAAAAACAAGAGATCCTGTAGACGTATTAGAGATATTATGGAAATTTTACGAAAATATTATAAAACAGAGAAGTGGGGAAATCAAGAAAAAGCACAAAATGTAACATTTATTTAAGACTTAAACGTACCAGGGTTAGAGGCAGATGAGGCTCAATAACTAAAAGTTAAGATAAGAGGAGATTAGATAAAATGGTGATGTATAACTAATATCCAGGAATGTCTCCAGCAATAGATGGCATTAATGTGGAAGTCTGAAAGCTAGGATGGAAGAAAGTGATAAAGAGCTGGAAGGTTTTGTTTAACAGTATTTTAAAAGGAGGGGAAGCTCCATCACCCTGGGAAAAAGCTGTGGTAATTGCAATACCTGTAGACAGTAATGACCCATCAGATCCAGCTTCATATAGGCCCATTTCAATTTTAATCCATGTTTATAAAGTGTTTATGAATATAATGGCTAAAAGAATGGCAATTTTACTACCAAACTGATCAATATGGATCAATATAGTTTTGTGGAAGGGGGCAAACATCTGACAACATTAATAGAACAATGATGATCCACAGGCAAGGATGATCACAGGCAGGTGTAAGGGGTGCACTTACCCTTTGTGTCCAGTTGCACAGATGCAACAGGTGTTTGTGACTTGCTTTCATCTTCTGCATCTGTGTGACTAATGGTTTTCATCTTCACCTTCCACGTCCATGCGGAATTTGAATTACAGATGTTTGGACTGTGGATGAATGTACAAGTGAGAGGTAGGTGTGTGCATGTGTGTTTAAGTGTTTAAGAGATGTGTGTGTGTATAAGAAATAGGTAGGTAGGTAGGGGTGTGTGTATGTAAGAAGTAGGTAGGCAGGTAGAGGTGTGTATGTAAGTAGTAGGTAGGTAAAGGTAGGGGTGCGCGTGCACTCACGTGTGTGTGTGTGTGTGTGTGTGTGTGTGTGTGTGTGTGTGTGTGTGTGTGTGTGTGTGTGTAAGAGGGAGCTAGGAGTGTGTGTAAGGGAGGGTTCATACTTCGCAATTATCCAAATTTTTGCTTCATATTTTCAGTTTGTTTCTTCTAAAATTGTATTTTTCTGGCTAAGCATTGAGGAGTGAAATCAGAAAATAATGGCAGACATTTGAGCTTTAGACTTTATATCCTTCAGAAAATGCATAGTAATGCATTGTTCTATCCACTTTCTAAAGACGTAGGGGGATGTATGTGTGTTCGTACCTCTCAACTGTACAGATTTTCACAGAATGTCCAGATCTTGCCTTATATTTTTGGTCCGAGCCTCATAAAAATTCTGTTTTTTTTTTGTTTGTTTGTTTTGTTTTTTGGACAAATCATTGGGATAAGCTTAGAATTAAAATTACTAAATGACATGCATATGAGTTTCAGACTTCATATCCTTCAGAAAAATGCATTCTAACACAAATCCTGTTATTCTAGCAACTTTCTAAATGTGTCCCTAGTTTTGGGCTATGTCCCCAACATTATAACAGGCTTTGTCCAGATTTCTTGTGCTAAGAGACTGAGAGGTATGGTGAGTGCACATGTGTGTGTGTATATGTGTTTGTGTGTATTTATCAGTGGGAGGTAGCATAGGTTTTTGCAGAATGTCAAGATTTTTGCCCCATATTCCTCCTAAAAAGGATTAAAGTTGCTAAATAATGACATACATTTGAGTTTTAGATGTCATATCCTTTAGAAAAATGCATAGTAACACAAATCCTGCTATTCTAGCAATTTTCTAAGTCCAAATGTGGTAATTGTAACCAGTGCAAACACATATTCGAGGCAGAATTTGTAGAACCTAAAGTGCTGCTCCAATATCTTATTTGCCCACAGACACACACACACACACACACACACACACACACACACACACACACACACACACACACACACACACACACACACAAAAGCATGGCTGCAGAAGTATTTGTGTGTATATACACAAATATATACACACACACACACACACACACACACACACACACACACACACACACACACACACACACACACATGCGTGCGCCCACACCCAACCACACCTACATACACAAAAATAAACGGGCACACACACACACACACACACACACACACACACAAGACATGCATAAACACACAGAGATAAACACACACACATAGATAAACATCACACACACACACACACACACACACACACACACACAAAACAGTTATGCACAAACACATGCAATGCTAACCACCTACAGTGCACATGGTAGTTGGGAGGTCATTATGTAAGCCTCAGTCCTTCATGCTATTGTGCTATGATGCCCAGCTTCCACCAGAAGTCAGCAGTGCAGAAAAAAGGAATGATATCCTCGTCCTACGGTGAGTAAGTTAGCTTTAGTCAATTACTTCTATCTACTCTGTCCACATAGTTCATCTAGGATCTGTGTTTTTGATCAAACGTAAGTCACCAGTGCTGTAATAAGGCATGCATCTGTCTGAGCCCCACACGTAGCTTAATCTACGAAACCAGTTCTGACGAATGAGCATTCCTTACATTTTCACACTGAAATAATTAAATATATAAGGTATAATTATTTCATTATTACAATAATATAATTATTTCATTGCTTGTATGTTTGTTCTACTTATGCAATCTCCTTCCTTTTGTACAGCCACTGATTTTTGTCATGATATAATTTGTGTTGTTTGTGAACAGGTTGTACTGTATGGAGGTTCTCTGATAGTGCTTTTGAGCTTATGTACATAGTGAACATAGCATTCTACCTCAGAATGTCATGTTAATGTATAGGTCATGTTTAACTTTTAATTAATGTGCTTGCCTGAATACTATGTTTAGGACTAGATAGACATTGAAATCAAACGCTTTCTAAACACTTAACTTGCTCTACTGATCCTAGCTAGATGTTGCACTTTGTTTCATTGTGCTCGCTCTATTTGGCTATCATCAACTTATAATGGGGTGCTACTTTAATAGATTAGTTTAAAAATAAAGGAGGAAAGTCATATTCCTTACTGTGATTTCTAACTTGAAAATAATTGGTCAAGGCTATTTGAGTGATGTCATGTTCTTTTGTGGTATTCAAACTGGCCTCAATAAGTTAAGACTAAAGGGGCGACTGCATATTCAGTTTTTGTGATATTCTCTTTGTCTACAAATACAGCCTACTTCTTTTATGTGTATACTTTATTGATACTGCAGTCCAATTAGCTTCTGTACTAGCCCTACAGTATATAGAATGTTGGATGTACATGGTTGTTGAGCTAATAACTGCAATAAATTTTTGCTCCTTGTAACCAAACACCTTCTAGCATGCTTCCTGTTTTCTCCCCTTCTGTTCTTTATTGTCTCTACCTTTAACAAACTTCAGAACAACTTATTCTTACTGCTGTTTTACCTGCTTTATTATCTCTTTTTCTGTTCTTTTACACCAATTTACTAATCATTTTCTCCTCCTCCCTTTTTTATCTACAGGAAACTGGTTTCTGCCTCACACTGAAGCTGTTTGCACCCTGCCACCCAGTGAATCAAGCACAGACATTTAAGTTTTGTAATCCAGTCGTTACACACATCCAGTAGCTGAATCTCAGATCCCTGCAGCCTCAGATCACCTTTAATAACATTGTATGCTTCACACTTTTATTTCTCCTGGAAAAATATTACTAATTTAAAAAGTCTGATAGTTGTGTTGGCCTCTCGTGCATCACCATTACTAATTATTCACACACCCTTCCCTCTCGCTTCTTGCCTTCTCTTCTACCCTGCTACAACCTAGGAAGCCTGCATATTCAAGCCTTCCAGCCTTTCTAGCCCTCTGTCATTAAAACTGTATCCTGCTAGCCCATTCCTAGCCTAATCTTACTCTTCTCCACTCTACACTTTGTCATTGCCACCTCACTGCTTCCCTGGTTAAGTTCTTCTCCCCCCTCCAGCTTTTAGAAGTTACTCCAAAGTAAAGTACATTACTGTTTGCTTACTTCTTTTTCAATATTTGTACCCTGCCTAGTATTAGCCTAACTTATTCACCTTTGTTATTGCAAAAGCTTAAAATAATTCTGGTCAGTACCTTGAATGATCTGCATCTCCTGATTGGGTTTTGTGGACAGCTCAGGATCTTTGGCTTCAACCTGCTTCCACACTTATAATAAGAATATTCTACCTTCACAGCATTGCAACTTACACCTAGTACTATTACATTTATCTAACTGTCTTTACTTTTTATTTTTACCACCGCTATCTAAAACTCTATACTTCTCACTCTCTTTAACATCTACCATGTCACTTACTACCTCCGTCACTACTTGCACCACTAATACTGCATTACTTCTAGTGCTTTCATTATCACTCCTTCTCCTATCAAACCTAACATCACTGCATACCATACACCTACCTCCTAAAGATTTATCTAAAATATCTATACAAGCTCCTACTCTCCCTAGCTAGTCTCCGATATCCCCAAGTCTACTCACACACAATATTCTATTACTTACTAAACTAAGAATCCTTCACCAGAACACCAGTACCCCCTACCAACAGTATAATATGTTTTTGTTGTTGTTGGTGTGTCTTTCGGCATTTCCCGGTTAGGGGTCGACACAGCGGAACTCCGGTCTGCTAATGATTGGTAGTAGATTTTTATGTGCTGGCTTGCTGGGCCTAACACACAACCTTCAACGAAGGAACGCCCATTCATGCATGTCGCCACACAGAAGGCGCTCTAACTGAGAATCTAATGGGCAATGTCTAACTGTGAGGTGACAATGCTACCGCAGCACCACCACCGCAGTTACCAACAGTATAATATAATAATCCTAAACACTAGAAGAAAACCTTTATCCATACTCCTACCACACAAATTCTGCACTCTGTCTCAGTGTGGAGTTATTCATCCCAACCCAGGACCCCCCACCTTCTACACTAACTGACTCAAACTCTTACAAATCTCTAAGCTTAACTACTCTCAGTCTCCAAAACATTAGAAATAAAATCCCTGAATTCCACACATGGACAGCCCATAATAAACCTCATATAATTGCTGCAACAGAAACCTGGTTAAAACCTTACATAAAATACTCAGATATCCTCACTCCAGGCTATTCTTGTATAAGAGCTGATAGACCCCACAAAAAAGGGGGAGGCATCGCACTCTTATTTTCAAATACCTTTACCATCGTCCTCTACTCTGGGGTCACCCCACAATTCTCCACTGCTGAAATCATAGCTCCATTCCTAAAAATTAACAATTGTAAAAAATCTTTGCATAATAGCCCTTTATATTTCCCCTGGCAATAACACCCAGATACTAGAAGAAATCTTTGCTTGGACTTCAAATAACATAAAGAAACTATTATTCTCAGTGATGTAAACATAAACTGGCCAGTCCAACATAACCTTTCCCAACAATCAAATATTAATCTCTTCAATTTTAAACAGCCTATCAATAGCATAACTAGACCTAGCAAAAATAAAGACTGTGGCTCCATACTTGACTGGATTCTTGTCTCTAATCCTAACAAAATCTCTTCAGCAGGGAACCTACCCTGTAATTTTAATGACCACTTTCATGCCTATATAATACATAAGATGCCTCCTATACCCACTCAACACAAACATAAACTTGTTAGAAACCTAACCAAATTTGACCAGCTAACTTTTGTGAAACTTTGAGCAACATCAGTTTTTACAGACTAAAATTTCTTCCACTCGACGAAGCAGTTGAGTTCTTTAACTCAACATTCCTCTCCATTCTAAACAGACTGGCCCCCTTATGGCAAAAGACAGAAAAAGCAAATCATGCCATTTGGCTATCTAAAACACAAAACAGTTCATGAATTCCAGGGATAAAATATGGAAAAAATGGCAAAAAACAATCAGACCCGTTACAATATAGGCAACTTCATAACCAAACAATATGCCTAATTATTAATGACAAGAAAAACTACTATCTTGGCCTCCAAAACAATTACAAACAAAACCCCAAAAAATTCTGGCACTCAGTTTCTTCTGTTATTAGCCCTGGCATCAAGGATAAGCCCTAGCCCAATCCAGAAAAAACACCAATTGAGATAGCAACCCTTTTCTACACATATTTCATTGAAACTATAACCAGCCTTACAAAAGGTATTTCCTCAGACTGCCACTAGTATCGGCCCATCCCCTTTTCAACAATCCACACGAAAGTTTTCTACACCTGCTTTTACCTTCTCCTATATCCACCTCTACTATAACAAGTTAGCACCTCAAGCTCAAGCCAGGGACTAATTCCCCGATAACCTTGCTCTTGAATATCTTCAGATTGTAGCCAAAGCTATTTCTTATCCAGTCAGCATACTACTTATCCAGTCTATCCAAGAATCATATATACCTACACTTTGGAAAAAAAGCATACATTTTCCCACTACATAAAGGGAGCAACAATAATGATGTTTCCAATTTCCACCCAATAGCCATACTCTCCCCAATATCTAAAATCCTTGAAAAATGTCTACACTCCTAACTTTTAAATTATCTACTCCAAAACCAACTTCTCTCATGTACTCAACATGGTTCCTGGCCTAGCCATAGCACTACAACACCCTTAATGGAAGCAGTAAATCAAGCTTAAAACTCTGGTAAACTTGTATTCACACTCTTCCTTGACCTCTTCAAGGCATTCAATACAGTTTCCCATTCTCTACTTCTCACTAAACTGACTAACCGTGGGGTCACCCCTCCCCTCATTATATCGGTTCACTAACTACCTTACAAATAGATAACAATCCACCAAATGTTACAAAACCTGCTCAGCTTTTCTAAATACATCTACAGGCATACGCCAAGGCTCCATACTAGGGACCCTTCTTTTCAGCATATTCATTAATATCGTCCACTCTTCTCTTACCAGTGGGTCAGTAATACAATATGCAGATGACGCAACAATTATTTGCACTGGCAACTGTAGATCTAAAATTAAATCACTTACCTAAGACACCTTCTCATCCACTGAAACCTGAATGGCTACCAACCGTCTTGCCCTTAACCCCAACAAAACTAAGCTTTTACTGTTCATCCCCCCCAAAAAGAACTACTCTCTTAAACAAGTCTGAATTCTTTCTCTCAAATGATACCATCATAGAAGTAGTCTCCCACTCAAAATGTTTAGAGATCACCATAGATGAAAACCTAACTTTTGACTTGCACATCCACAATAATGTCAAAAAGACTTTACAAAAACTGGGCACCCTCTACAGGCATAAACATTTCTTAAACCATTCTTCTAAACAAACCCTTGCTTCAACATTTCTCCTACCTTCCCTCTTCTATGACGCTCCCCTCCTTACCAACATTCGGCCCTCTCTGAAAGCAAAAACTGAGACTCGTTACAATAAAATTGCCAAGTCTGCAACCAACCCAAAATACTCCTCCCATCACTACTGCCCTCTCCACTCATTGAACTGGCTTGAACTTCCACATTACCTCAAATACTTAAAACGAACTACAGCACACAAAATTGTCTATAAACCTTCAAGCTGACCCCCCCCCCTCCCCAGTGCTAACTCTGTACCAACCCAACAGACCTCTCAAATCTGAAAAACAATTTGTCTTACAGGTAAAAAAAAAACAGATCTTCGAGCTGGTCAAACACTTTACTCTTACACTATAGCTGAACTGTGGATATCATTCCCATCAGCTATTAGCAATGTTTCTTCCTTCAAAAGGTCTCTATGCCATCATCTCTCCACCTTGTGGCAATGCTCCAGCACCTCCTCTCAAACCTCTATAGCTTGAATTCCTCTACAAAACTATTAACTTACACTTAGCCTTATCCACCACATGTACACTATAAAAGAAGCAAGCACCTAAATAACTATACTTCCCTAGCTCTTCCACTCTACTATACTTACCCTAATACTCCCTCTTATTCCTCTATCACACTGACTACTGCACATTAATATACTATCCTTATACTAGTACTTGCACTAATACTCCCTTATTCCTCTATCACACTCACTGCTGCACATTAATATTCTATCCTTATACTAGTACTTACCCTAATACTCCCTCTTATTCCTCTATCACACTGACTGCTGCACATTAATATACTATCCTTATACTAGTACTTGCACTAATACTCCCTTATTCCTCTATCACACTCACTGCTGCACATTAATATTCTATCCTTATACTAGTACTTACACTAATACTCCCTCTTATTCCTCTATCACACTTACTGCTGCACATTAATATACTATCCTTATACTAGTACTTGCACTAATACTCCCTTATTCCTCTATCACACTCACTGCTGCACATTAATATTCTATCCTTATACTAGCACTTACACTAATACTCCCTCTTATTCCTCTATCACACTTACTGCTGCACATTAATATGCTATCCTTACACTAGTACTTACACTAATACTGCCTCTTATTCCTCTATCACACACACTGCTGCACGTTAATATACTATCCTATAAATGCCTCTTATTACCCTATCATTCACTAATATGCAAAACTAACTATAGGAATCTTATTTCATGAATGCAAATATAACTATTCTCTCGCCCATACCCCAACATAATCCAACAACCAGATGTCATCCAATAAAATATTGTATTCACTGTAACTGCAAATGTTTTCATGTCCTTGTGCCTGACTGTACATATATTGTATTCTTAATTGCATGTATATGTATTGTAATTTTCTGTAATTTCTAAATTTTTGTAATACTTTATTGCAATTCTCTGTAATTTCTAAAACACAATTTGTAATACTTTTTGTTGTATGTATAGTCTAGGTGCTTATGTTGGAGGTTTTCTCCCCAGGACTCCACTGAAAATGGGTTCATTTCACTCCAGTGGACTTTCCTGGTAAACAAATGCAAATAAATAAATAAATTAATTAATTAATTAATTAATTAATGACTCATGTTTAGGTATTGGTAGGTTCTGCTTTATCTATAACCAGGTGACAGTTCATGATGATAAACAATGACATTATTTAACAAAGAAATAATTCCATTGTATGAAGGGACTTTAATCCATCTCTACTTCTTCTACATCTAGCAGACATCTGGCTGATATACTGTACATGCATAAGGCATGTCCGTGGTGAAATTTACATAATGTACTACTAAAATACAGTTCCTGCCATTTTTTTTCTCTTTAGGGTTCTTAGGACTGGGAATGCATCCAGCCGTACATTAGGACACTTACATAATCCTAAGGTATCACAAGCGAGTCTGATTAATTTTTATTTACCATAATGTTTTGGTACACTTTCAGTCTGCATGCCTTTTGGATGGGGGGATTTCTGTCTACTTCCTTCAGTCTGGTTTCTCCATTTAGTAGCAGGTAGGCAATTGAGGCTGTAGCTTTTATTTGGAACAACTGTAGCCAATGAGATTTCTATTTCCTTTTGCTGAGGAAATTTATTCATAAGTGTTGAATTTGCAGTGGCAAGCTGTCTTGTATACAAACACCATGCACTTCTATGAATGTTAATTGACATGTATTGTATAATTAGGGCTAATCAAGGAAATATATATTTAGGACACTATCCAGTAATATAATTAAAGATGATAAACTTAATATCGAAAGACATTCCTAACCTGTGAGTGCATGCGCAGGCACACACTCAAACACACACACGCACACACACACACACACACACACACACACACACACGCGTGCACACACACACACACACACACACACACACACACACACACACACACACACACACACACACACACACACACACACACACACACACACAATACTCAAAGACTTTCCTGTCTTGTAAATACACCCACACACTAGCCAAAGATTTTCCTGTCCAGTAAATACACACACACAAACACACACACACACACACACACACACACACACACACACACACACACACACACACACACACACACACATAAAATCTAATACTCTGAATATTGGTTTAAAAAATAAGATGCATACATTTATGGGCATTCATAAATATCTTGCTTTAGCATTGTGTAATCTCCGCTACAAGTCCTGATAAAGACTGTTGTTGAAAATGAAGTTAGAAACAAATAAATATCCATTGTATAACTTTAAGAGTGTAGCAAGCTTCATAGATCTGCCAGAAAAACAGTAGCCTGCTGCCTGAGTATTGATAGCATTGCTAAACAATGTACATGATGTTGTATATAAAAAAAGTCTTGCGTGAATTTCAGTATGCACATATTTTAGTAAAGTGGTATGTTTTCTTGGAAATGTTTTGCTAAACTAAGCATTTGATAAAACAGTAACTTTGCTGTTTAGAATGCATTTATATTTCCAGTTGTATTGGTAAGATATCAAAACATTGAAGGGCTGACCATGTGCAAAATTTTAAACTTAGATGTCAAGCACTTTTCTTATGAGATTCTGTTCATAAACTCGCAGTCCAGGGACTATTGGGATGAATAGCACAAATTCCCAGTTGTCTCTAAGAACTGTATGGTTAAGTTATTTGCTCAAGGTCACGGAATAGGCAATTGAGGGCTAAGCAAATCAAGCCCTTTCCCATAGAAAATATAGCTTATAGCCATAGCCCTCTGTGTCAACTGCCAGACTAACCCTAATGCATCCACAAGGAATCAAAGCTGAGGCAATTTGCTTCTAGGATCAGCACTGTACCATTCAGAAAAATGAAATATAGAATCACAGATTCAAGTCCTTTGTTACTGGAAGGGTATAATTAGTTGTCATGATGGTTAAACACTTAGCAAAAGTGAACTTCTTTTAATATTGTCAATCTTTAAATGTTCATTTCCTAGAGTTATGTGGTCAAGTATGCTTATCAGTCATGACCCAAGTCAAGAAGATAAACCATATAATAAATTTAGTAATTTATAGTCACAAAAATGTAGTCTAACATTATGCAGACTAAATAAATGTGTAAAAATATACAGTTTAGTTTGACTTAAAATCTGTCTATTCAGTGTTACGATGCTAAGAAAGAATCTACATATGCCTATCTAAAATATTGACTTTTGGTCAAATAATAGATTATAATTCCACTTGAACAAGTAGTAATGGGAACATTTACCATACTTTAATGCTTCAGTAAGCTGGATTACTTAAGCAAATACTCTGAAATACAGATAGATGATGGTCTTTTAGTGTTTGAGAGCAAGAAAAAAGGTAAATGCAACTGTTTCACAAAGTAGGTATGTAAAAATGTAATTTTAATGTGACTGTTACACAAACACAGATGCACACATTGGGTACTTAGGATATATTATCTTAAAAACCTTACTTGTCAATGTCTGAGCATTAAGATCATAGCAGTGGTCTTATCAAATCGTAGCAGGCAGACATAAAGTAGAGTACATTCTTATTTTCAAAGTTGAATGTCTTTAGGCAACATGCCACATGAAACCATAGGTATATCATGCACTATCTTGTGCAGTTCACCAAACTGATGCTCATCCCAAAACAGAAGGCTCTTTCAGTGAAAAAAAAATTGTTTTAAAACTGTAGCAAGCTGCTTGCTACATTTGTGGTAAGCAGTTTGTTACAGTTAAATCACCCACAGACTGAGTACTTCGGTGCTTTACCCATGTCCACAAATGCTTTATCAGCCTCAATGCTGCTTTCTTCCACCATTAGAACCTACCGATCAAGGCCATCAACACCTTGCACCCTAGGGCAGTCACCTCCTTCACCCCACACTAATAATGTTCTATGGCCACTGATAAGCCAGATAAGAAAACATTGTACAATCTTGGCATAGTCATTTCATAATGCACATAGGCTTAAACACTCTTAGAAAGGTTTAACTTTGATAATAAAATTAACAAGTCTGGCAGGTGCAAGGCAAAACCTGACAGAAAAAAAACACCGATAGTGGAATGCCTAAAATCTAGCAACAGAGACATTTGGTTGTAATTTTTTTAATAGGGGTGATAACTGATAGGCAGCAAGGATAAAACTTGTTCACTGTTTCTGTCTGAATCTGCTGTAGCATTTGTAGTTCACATTTACTGTAGAAAGAGAAGGGGAAATACTAAAGGTCTACATTAACCAATTAAAATAATAGGATTCCTTGTTTATATACTCTTAAATATCATCCTCATTTACTGAATCATTGTACTCCTGATGTAGACTGAACTGTCTTTGAAAAATAATTTGCTTGATGCCAAGAAAAAAAACTACATATGACTATCTGAGATCTAATCACCTTAGTTTCTTTCTAAACAGTGTTGTTAAGCTTCATTTATAGTTTATAATTAATGCTACCCATAGACAAAACAATACCTTTCTAGATACTGAGAATAAGGCCTACCTGCTTCACCTATGTGTAATATTTTCCAGGAAAACTAAATTATTTGTCATTTTCATTTATAGATGATGGTTCTATGCCTATTTTAACACCATCAGATAGACCCTGCAATCTGACATTATGAAAGTCAGGCAAAAGCTAGGTGAAACAAAACTGACCTCATATGTGATCCCCATAAAACTGTTCTCTGTATATCTGTTCAGTCAGGTGTATGTTCCAGCAGAATGACCTTTTGAAATCTATTATTCAACCACTCAACTGTACATCAAATAATGTATGAATTTATTTGTTGCAACATTAAACTTTTAGGCCGGTATTTATTGTTGCTTGAGCAAATGCGATAGGGGCATTCATGATGCTTATGAATGAGTGTAGCAAAGGTAAGATTCATAAAGGCCATTTACACTAATGCAAAAGGCCTTAAAAATAATGAGATGCAAATAAGAAATGTTGTAAAGTGTAGTATGCTAATGAGGCAGTTTTGCAATCTGGAATCTGACATCCAAGCACTATACACATCCGTTGTTAAAAGCAATGCTTTGCCTTTGATATTGGAGTTGCAATCCACAATCTTGCCCAGCCATCATTCCAGTAGTTTGTCCAAGTATGTGCAAACACTTCCCTGACACACAAATGAATCATTCCCCCCAACAACTCCTTCATTAGATTCATAGGTTCATAGGAAGTTACTAGTGGCTCTAGGGTCCTTACAAGGTTAGCCAAGTTCAATTCTGGTTCTCTTAAAGGTCTAGAGACATGGTCTATATTATAAGCAGATATAAATCAGCACCAACTCCCCCTATCCAAGAGGGACACAGGTGAAACCCCTGGGGTAAATTTCAGTTTCCCATCCAGTTGTCCAAGTTAATGAGGGGCTCTGTTTAACCTGCATTGGAAGTTTATTCCTGAGGAGAGGCAACCTCTTGGAGACATATATGCCTCTGCTGCAATTCACGTTAATGTGCTGTTGATATCACATGCAAGGTTAAGGTTCCTAGAGTGAGTGAGTTGTGCAATATTTCACTTACAAATGTGCAGCATTTCCATTAAGGTAGAATCAGAGATTGCTCTGTATGCAAGGCACAGGTCACCTCTAAGTAGTTTATATGATACAGAGTAAAATGACAATGATTTCAGTCTGTCCACATAAGACATGTGCTGAAGACCCTGAATTTTCTTTGTGAGGAACCTTTGAAGTCTCTCCAGTTGCTGCATGTGACTGTTTAGATACATACCAAAGGGAGCATTGTACTCTATTATAGGCCAGATGAGGGAAGATTACAGGGGGCTTATAACCTTTATTTTTAGGAAGCTATGCCCTTGCTTATGAGGTGAGCAATGTAGATGGCCTTCCTTATCACCATGGAGATATGGTGATCAAAAGTAAGCTTGCTGTCAACCTGTGTGCCCAAATCTCTCACTACTGAATTACAGCTTAGGGTGTTGTTATTAATATGGTAATCTGTAGAAACATCACCTTTGCCAAAGGAGACAATAATACAATGTTTTGCTTTGAATTTAAGACCATGACTTTGGCAGCAATCATTGGTTTGCTTAAGTCTTTCTTGTAGAATATTGACAACATTTTGGGACTCAATGACTGCTTCCAGATTGCAGTCAACAGCAATCTTTGTCAGCCACAGACCTTTTTGTCTATACATCTGAGAAGTACATTCCAAACAATAGGGGCCCCAACACCGATCCCTGTGGAACACTACTGGTAATGGGTCTGCTGTTGGAGGTTGAGTCTCCTATTTTGACGTTATGTGTTTATGTGTTCTGTCAGTGAGCATGCACCCACCTGACAGCAAATGAGTTTTCCCTCAGCTGGGTCAGTTTTTCAATGAGCCTGATTAGGGGATTGTGTCATAGGCCTTGGCCACGTCTAGGTAGGCCATATGCATAGGCTTGCCTTCATCCAGGGCTTTGTTGACATTCTCGAAGAAGTCCACGTGGTTCAATAGGGAGGGAAGATCTCCCTTTAATAAAACCAACCTGGGTCAGTTCAAGTGTTTGGCAGTCTCCTATATTCTTCCTTGTTGATAAGGTCCATGACGAGTCTTTTCACAGCCTTGCAGATAAGGCTGGTTAGGCTAATGGGTATATAGTTCCTAGGCTTGGTGGATGCACCACCCTTGTGCAAGGAGATGACAGTAGCTGTTTTCCATTCAGCAGGGACAAAACCAGTGCTTAGGCCGTGGTTGAAAAGAGTACCCAATGGTGTTGTTAACGCCTGTATTTAACTATTGAGAACTCAACCTGGGATGTCCTCATGTCCCATGGAGGCTGTATTTTTGGCCTTGGAGAGAGCAGTTAATACCTGCTCTTTAGAGATATTAGGTGAAGAATAGGTGTTAGGAATGCTTTGGGTATATGTGGCAGGGACGGGGGGAGAAGTTTTCACTGAAGATGTCCGCTAGCAGGTTGGTTATTAGCACTGGTATACTATATGTGGTACAATTAACTACCAGTTCCATACAAATCTGGACTTTTCCTTTAAGGTTTTGATTGTAGCTAAAGAATGCTTTATGGTTAGCCTTCACTAGGGATGCTAATCTAGATATGTAGTTAGCTTAACAGGACCTTACAAGATGTCTTTTTTGCTTGTTCAAGCTGAAAAGGGTGTGCTTCCAGTTCTGAGATCATTCCTTCTTGCTCTTAGGCAACAATTTCTTCCTTTTATTATATAACCTGTTTATGGTGGATGTCCTCCAGGCTTGGTTTTTTTTTTTTTTTTTTTTTTTTTTGAGGCTCTTGCTTTGGTCCTATCAGGTATGTCTGAGTCAATACAATTGTATAGATGTTTATGCAATGCATTGGTGTATATCCCAGTATAGGTCCTTGCTGACAGTGGGGAGAGGAGCTTTAAAGCTATTAATTCCTTCTCATAAGAGGCTGTAGTTGGCTTATTCTGGGGGGGAGGGGGGGGGCTGATGCTATTGTTACTTCAGAAGATACTGATTTATGATCAGAATTCACCAGGGAGGGACACACACACACACACACACACACACACACACACACACACACACACACACACACACACACACACACACACACACACACACACACACACACACACTTGTGGTGGTGCACCATTTTCCTGTGTTGGTTAGTACCAAGTCTAGAATGTCTGGGCCCTTTGTGGCGGTGTCAGCTATCTGCTCAAATGCATTTGAGTTATAAAGTCCAAGAACCTTTGGGGAGTGTGTTTGTTCACATATAATTTACCCAATCTATGGATGGGTAGATAAAGTCACCCATAAACAGGGTCTTTGGTTGTATTTTGAATGACTCAAGTAGATCTAAGTAGGCAGTGTGGATCTCATGGTTCATGGAGAGGCATCTATAGCTGGCAATAACTTGGAGATGGGTCTTTCCTCTAGCTATTTGCATATGGAGTAACTCTAGGGAATCATTCTCTTTAACCAGTTTGGAGGTGAATTTATCTTTGATGAATAATAATACTCCTCCTCCTTTAATTCTCATGCATTCATTTTGTGGTCTGACTGTGTGGAAAGCATTATATCCCAGTATGGCTGTGGTGCTCTCCACAGCCTTGAACCAGGTCTCTGTCATTCAATAAATATCCGCATCTTCCAAGGTGAGTAGTGCTTTCCGTGAGTGCAGTTTCAGATTTAGACTCCTAGCATTTAGCAACATAATCTTAAGGTTGTTTTTGAGGATATTTTTACATCAGGAATTTTATCTTTGTGACACTAACTAAAAAAGTCACTATAGGGAAGGCTAGAGCCTTAGCCAGCAGCCAAAAGCCCAGAGGTGACAGGTGGAGACCATATCTGGCAAAGCATCATGGTCTATTAACCATATCATCCAAGGCTGACAGATACTGGATCCCCTTAGAATGACACCAGAAACTAAGTCAATTGTTGAAGTCAATCATTCTTTGTCTGTATTGCAGCATCATCCTAGGTGAAGGTAGAATGCTGCTTAAGGCTAGGGACATACCTGCTTGGGACACATAATTAGAGAGCTCAGTCATGTCTTTCTTCATATAGTCCAGTGAGGTACATCTACAGTCATTCACACCAACATGGACTATGACAGAGTCATAATAGTGCCTGTTGTTGAGAGACTTAAGTGCATGTATGATGTGGTGGATCCTGGTACCTGACTGACAAATGACTATGACCTTTTGCTCATCTAACCTGGAGAGTAGGACATCTGTGTGTCTCACAACAGAGTCACCTATGACTAAAACATTTGATTTTGTGTTTTACCTTATGGGCATTTGGTGAGACACTGGTGTGTGTGTTTGTATGTGCACTGTGATTTGCAGGGATTGTATTAAAAATAATTAAAAATGAGTTTGTCTTAAGTATGCATAAGCACTAAAATGACACAAAATAAATTATTTTGACCAGCAATCACTTCTGCAGTCTGACCATGTATGCATAAGCACTTGCCTTACCCACAAGTATTTCCCATAGAGGCCACAACATTTCCCCAAGTGACCCCTTCAGTAAAATTTCTAGGTATGCACAAGCACCAAAATGAAACATTTACCCAAGCAAACCCTTCAGTAAAGTGTCCTGGTATGCATAAGCACCAACTTATCTCCCATTGCAAATTCATTTTCTCCTGGAAAACTGCTGCTTACCTGCATAAGTTCAGGGTTATTTTTCTACTTAGTGTACAAATTAGCTCACTATAGATTCATTTCTAAAGGTAATAATCACAGCACCGTACCGAACCACAAATACCACCGTAGCAATAAACAAATGGCAAATATTAAAACTGAGCGTCGCCACAGTAGTAACCAGGCTGTAAATGTCCAACTCTTCAGCAATAGTAGACACCAAAACCAATGATTCTACAGCTGTAAGATATTATTACTGGCTCTCCAATTCACGAACACGAATCCAGAAATATCTTAAAAATATTTTTATTGTTAGCGCTTTCACCTTTCGGCTTCTTCAGACAGTACAACAATTGCTGGGTGTTCAGATTTAAATACTCCCTCCCTCAAAGATTATTGGTAGTGAAGTACATTCCCATTTCGTCACTTCCTTCATTTAAAATTAAAAATACATTCATTCAATATTTCTGAGCCAAGTGGCTTCAAACAAAACATACAAAACATTTCCACCAAGTTCACATAAACACACACAGCTAGGGTAACAATCTAAAGGACAGAAAATTAACACATACAAATTCTCAGCCAACGGACCTCCACATCCTAAATCTCCAACTAACACTCAAGGACATTGTTTAGAGAAGTGCGTGTAAATGTTGACATAAGCAAAGTTGATGTAGGACAGCATAAAACATCGTCCCACCTTTCACAATAACTAAGCGCTGTCTCAACTAACATGCATATGGGTTAAAAAACTAAACATAAAAACATATATCTATTCATAAATATAAAAAACACAAAGTCAATATACCTCAGTCAAATAAATACATCCCATTAAGGTGAAAGCGCTAACAATAAAAATATTTTTAAGATATTTCTGGATTCGTGTTCGTGAATTGGAGAGCCAGTAATAATATCTTACAGCTGTAGAATCATTGGTTTTGGTGTCTACTATTGCTGAAGAGTTGGACATTTACAGCCTGGTTACTACTGTGGCGACGTTCAGTTTTAATAGATTCATTTCTGTTAATTGTACTCATTGCATAAGTGTAAGGTCTCTTATCAGCATAGAAACTCTCCTCAATCACTTATGTGTTAAGCATGTTACACTTTTGCAACAGGAAGCCATGTTTACAACAACACTTTTGCATTTACGTATCCATGCTCAAAGTCTGTGATTTGCATATCCATGTACTTTAGCTTTTCTCAGATCATCATTTAGAAAATGCAAACCCCCAAAATGGCAGATACCTTTCAAAACATTTACAAGTAACTGATGTGAGGTCAATTGGACAATAGTTTTAAACAAAGTCAGCTCGCTCTTTGTTATGATTCGAGACCCTATTTGATAGTTGCTAGTCTCTGACTATCATACCAGGTTATATAAAAATCAATAACTAGAATCCCCAGAGGTTCTCTCATACTTAAAGTGTGAATACCCAGACACATTTTCAGGGTCCATACTGGCTATCTTTTTACCCCTTATAGTGACAAATCATTGCGATGATTGAACAAGCCGCATCAGATGTATATGACAGACAAAATGCTTTTACATTTGCTATTGTACAAACAGCATCATATGTATTTTAAGAAAGTATCTGGCAAAACATGTATTGAATATTCTAGATAAATTGACTAACTTATTAATCTATTTTAATTATACCTCTCAACCTCTGAGCACAAGAAATTTGGACAAAGGAAAAATAATGGGGGGATAAAGGCCCAAAAATAGGGACACATTTTAAATATCACTCATAAACTTAGGAAGTTGCTAGAATAATATGTGCTGTATTAGCACACATTTTCCGAAGGATATAAAGTCTGACACTCAAATGCTTGTCATCTTTTTGTGACTTAAAGCCTCAATGATTTGCCAGAAAACCACAAATTTTATGAGAAACAGACCAATAATATGAGGCAAAAATCCTGACATTCTGTGAAAATCTGGACAGATGAGAGGTATGATTTTAATAACAGTAATGGTCTCACATGAGTATATATTTTTATTCTGAGAATGGGCATATTTGTAAAAACTTTTTTTGTTATCAGTCCTTCTTACAAGTCTATCCTCATATCTAGATATAACTTTCACAATTGTGTCCTTAAATTTCCTTGTGATTATTAAAACTCTTTTTGTTTAAGCTTGTACTATATTTTCTATAGATATTATACTTGCATTTTTTATCTTTGAAGGAGAAGTGTTAAGTCATTATTTCACCATGAAGGTTTTGTTTAAGGTTTTATTCACTTCACATTTCCAAGTACAGTGTTTATCTAACATGACTTACATGTTTCGAAGTCTTCACCCAGCCTTGTTGAGCACATTTATTATACAAGTCTGACCAATTTTCAGGTAGTGGTTTCTCTCTACATTTTTAAACAGCCAAGTTTTCATAGTCTTACATCTCAAAAATAAATCTAAGTGAAAATGACTGAACAGCAAAATAATCAGAATTTCTAAGTGGCTGTAATAAACATTTATTTATTTTTTTATTATTTATTTTACATTTGTTAACTGGGATGGTTCGACTGGATGAGGTCCATTTACAGAGGAGGCCCAGGGAGAAAAGTTTCACTTAATTAACACAATAATAATGATATTATACAGAATGTAAAAAAAAAAAAAAAAAAAAAAAAAACAGTGTTATCATAGCAGCATTTGTGGAAACAGAAAAAAACAGTAAAAAATTCTCATCAGCAATAATTACATATATACATTTTGTTAGTTGTGTAAATACGGACAGAAATCACAATAAAATACCATATGTCAAGGGATACCATTTATCAATACCATGTTTACTGAGGGTCTGAAATAGGAGAGAAAGAAAAGGATGGAGGTAGCATATTTTAGGATTATGTAACACATAGACACAGCCATGAGCTTATAAGATGAGCCTTAAGGGAGTTTTTGAATTGTGTGGTATTTAATGCAGAAGTCACGGGGGGGGGGGGGGTATTCCAACTTTTAGCTATACTATGTGAAAATAGAGCTTTACCTGCTGTGTTGTTTGCTGAGGAGATACAGAGGAGTGATTTGTTGGCAGAGTGGAGTGGACGATTTGGTGTATAGCGAGTCAGTAATTGCCTTAGTGCTGGGAGTTTTGTCAGAATGCTTTAGGTTGTTATATGCTATGACTAGTTGGTGATAAGTTAATAACTGTGGGAGTTCAAGCCACTGAGGTTTCCTAAGAGGTATACAATGATGGGTTCTAAAGGGGGAATTATTAGCAAACTTGTCAATTTTGCTATAACAGGACTCAAGTTTGTCAAGGTCAGATTTTCTAACATAAGTCGGTATTGGTACTGCATACATTAATGTAGAAGGAAGGTGGGTTTGGGATAGGGTGACTTGAGCCTGATCTGACAAAGTTTTTATGCCTGTATAGGGTACCCATTGTTTTGTGTACCTTTTTAATAGTTTGAGAGATATGGATGTCAAAGTGGAGGTTGTTATCTATTTCAATGCCAAGGAGTTTGGTATGTGGAGAAGGTGAAATGGCAGTCCCATTGTTAGAGGAGATAGAGAAGGCGAGAGGAGAGGTTTTTGATTTGTTAGGGGTAAATAGAAGTGATTTAGTTTTGTTGGGGTTTAAGATAAGTTGGATATTAGTGATCCACCTTTCCACTGAGGCAAAGGATTCTTGGGTGAGGTGCTGTAGACTGGTAAGATATGGGGCTGAGCAGATTAGGGTCGAATCATCTGCATACTGTATGAGTGAGGCATGCAGGGTAGAGGTATGCAGATTATTGGTGAAGATAGAAATGAGAAGTGGACCCAATATAGAATCTTGAGGTACAGCAATGGTGGTTGTGAGTGAAGGTGATACAATACCCTGTCACTGGACAGATTGTTGTCTGTCTGACAGATAGTTTTTTAAACCATACAGTAGTGTCAGGGGCCATGGATAAAGAGGTTAGAGTATCTATTAGCATGGAGTGAGAAACCATGTCAAATGCTTTAGAGAGGTCCAGGAATATAGCAGATACAAATACAAAACAATTGCTGTTCACTGGAATGGATGATCTGATTTAGATGAAGTCTATTGTATTATTATTATTACCAGTTCTGGGAATGTAAATCATTCAATTCAGATAAAATTATTAGTTGAAACTAAGTCCAAAAATGTAATCTTAAAGTGGAAATAACAAATCATGTTATCCCAATGTATGTCTGGGAAGATAAAATATAACAGATGTGTAGAATTATCAGTTGAAGATGTAGTCAACTGATCTAAAAAAGTTCACACGTTGCTTAGAGCTTTTGCATATTGACAATATACCATTTGTCTAATAGTAGGAAAAGTTGCAAGGCCAAAGATGTCAGCAACTACAGTTTCTGCAACTTGATCTATAAAAATGAACCTGCCTGTTTTAGACCAGTGAACAAACAAAGTTCTCACCCAAGCAACTGAAAAAAGCCTGTAATATTTGAATTGAGTTAATCAGTAAGAATTACTTCAAAATAATACCAGTCTTCAGTGATCAATAATGTTTTATATTATTTCAATTAATTCAATGTTTTAATTTCTTTTGGTCAGGCTCCTTGTGCCTTTTTCCTCTGGTGAGCTTCAGGCTGGGAGAAAGAAAAGTTAATATACCTAATGAAAAATCTGCAGAGAACATTGTCTGAAGCCCTTAAATTCAGAAGAGAGTCTGGTCCCAGGATCCAATTTTTTTCAAGCAGTAATTATATTACAAGTTATAGGTTAGACTACTTAATTTCTTCTTCTTTAGTATTAATTGTAAACCTAAAACAGACTGCTGGCTTTCTGTTCTAAACAATCTTTTAATTTCCCTGTACAAAGTCTGTTTTCTTAATACATTTGTTAACCCATATGCTTTAATTATTCTTAAGAAAAATGTTTCACTGTTTATAAAAGAAGTGGCTGGCTGGTTATTAAAACATTTCAAGGTGTAAGCCAAGACTTGGTAAAATAAAACTGTTGGCATCCATTGGTGAAATTTAGTTGTTGGCATACAACTTGTGAAAACAAAAAACTTTGCCAGAACTATGACAATCTTAGGTGATAACAGTGGTATACTTTAGCAGTGTTGTGAGAGCTTAGGGTGCCAACATCTAATTGCTGGTGGCAGTGAGGTACCATATAATCAAGACAGGGATGTGGTGGCAAAAATGGAGTGTTCTTAGCCCCTTTTGATAATAAGGGTGCAAGTGTGTGTGTGTGTGTGTGTGTGTGTGTGTGTGTGTGTGTGTGTGTGTGTGTGTGTGTGCATCTGTGTTTGTAAATTAAGAAAAACCTGCATCCAGATAACAAGGCCTGGTTTCATAGTTGGTAAGGCCTTGTGTTTAACCCTAAAGTCCAACACAGAATGCAGACATCTGTCTAAGACACTGTCATACTAGCCCATATGTGAAGCTCAATTTCAAGTGCATTTAATCAAGCTGATTTCCTTAACAAATGAAAGCAGCAAATTCTATAGAAATCATATTGAATTATGCATCTTCTTTATTTATTTGTCTTAGAGAAAATTAAAATAAACTGTAACTTGTCATGCTTAGTGTTTTTGAAGTATGGTGTTCCCAACCAATAATAAGTCTTAAGAAATCCCAACTAAAAGATTTGTATGTTAAGCAAAGCTTACCTCCAATGTGTCAGTTACATAGCCCATGATATTTCAGGTATTCTGACCTAGAAACATACTCCTTATCGCTATAATATGCAAACCTCTGCATTAGTTCTCTTGAAAGTGTGAATATAAGTTGTAGTTCACGCACTGTAGTAACAGAATGGGTCATTGTATTTCCTTCCTGGGCATAATAAATATAACAGTTAAAATAAAATTTTCCTGTGTTGATAGTGTTAAATAGCATTTTCATTTACTGAAGTACTGTATTCTTGATGTAGGTTGTATCATTTTTGAAAAATAATTTGCTTGATACCAAGATACCAATAGCTCTCATCATCTTAGTTTCTTCTAAAACAGTATTCTCAAACTTGATTTGAGGTTTATGGTTTATGCTACCCTTAAACAAGATATTACATTTCTGTGTACTTTAGATGAGGTACTGGTGATTTATACATGTGTAAACATCACCTAAATAATTATTATCTTCTGTAATATTGTTTGCATTTACATATGAAATTTCCATGCCTATGTTGATATCATTAGAGTAATTAAAGACCCAAAATATGCTGTTATGAAAGTGAAGCAAATTCTTGATGAAACCAAACTGGTCCTAGAGCTAATCCCTGCAGAAATTGACTTGTGCCTCTATTGATAGATTAATGGATATTCAAAGGCCATTACATCCTATGACGATTTACCCCTAGCCAGTGCCCTCTCTTAGGCTACAGTTTCTTTCTCCAGAAGTATCATACCATTCAATCATGGAGCCATTTAGTGAAACCCTATCCAGTTGTCTAGGTAATTCTTAGATGAAGATCATGAGTTGCAGTGTTTAATATTTATTCCAGAGGTTACAGAGGCAATGAGTTTATAAACATGTCTCTCCACGATGTTTTATTTAATCTGTTGGTGCTGATGGAGCTATTCAATCTACAGAAACTCAGGAGGTCCAGGATAACAATGGCCAAGTACGGAAGACAAGAAATCTCCCCTTAAAAGTCTATAAGATGCTGACTAAAATGATAAGAGTCCTCATCTTTTCTTGAAAGGTTGGAGACTTGAGGCCTGTAGTCTTTTTAGTTAGGAGGCCTTGGGGTCTTTCTAAGTGTTAGATGTATTTACTGAGATACATCCGAAAGGGGGCATTGTACTCAATAACTGGTCTGATGTATACTGAGCATAAGGGAATAATTACCTCTTTAGATATTGATGAGATTCCTATTGTAATTAGTTGTGTTACATAAGAGAATTTACTGGCAACTATTGTCAATTATCTCTGATTACATTTCCTTAATTTTGCTTCAATTTCTCTGGCCGTTAATTCATCACATTTCATATCCTGTACATTTGAAGTTCTTACAGTTTCTTTTACTTCTGCTATCCAGTCAGCATCTTTGTTATGTTCCATAGGATCTTCATAGATATTTCTCCAAAATGGATCTATTCCTTCTTTTTATTTTTTGGTGGTGTTTCAATTCCTTTTGCTTTGCTTTTTAATTCACTGCAAAATGTTTTTCGGTCATCAATGATTTGCTTATTTTGTACTTTCCATTTATATTTATCTGCATATATTCTACATTTTGTCTGCTTGCGCTGATATCATTATGTTATTATCCGCAATAGTGTACAATAGATCCTGGTCTGTTTTTATACTGAGCATTGCTTTTATTATGTTTATCTTTCTAAGTATTTTTGTTGACCTGTTCCCTCTTCTATACTCTTCTAACAGTGACACTTCTTGTTTTATTGCTTTATAGCTTTTTTCTGTTCGTTGCTTCCATGGTGGCATTTGATTTCTTCCCTTCCCAGCCTTTTGTGCTCTGTGCTTTTGTGGTAAGAGCCTGTCTGTTATTAATTAGCTGTACAGAAATATATCCTATTTATTTCTGTTATATCACATCAATTTATTTTAATAGTCTTAATTTCTGTGCTCATTTTTTATCAGAGTTCTAACATTTTGGATCTTAGTAACTTTCTACCTTCTATTTCTTTCATCAGTCTTAATATGTTTATTAATCTCTATTAAATCAAGCATCTTCCTGTAGCGTATACTCTTCAGCTGTTTCCTATGTCATCTGTTGCTCTTTCATATGGAAACTAACTGGCCTATCACTGCATCACATTGACTGCATCAATGGCACCACTGTTTCCTGCTCCTTCTCTTGTGCAACTCCAACTGAACTTTTGTGCTGGCGCCCTACTATAGGTTCCAGAGTATCCTCATGTGCCAAGTGATCAGATGCTTCCTGTTCCACCTGTTTCTCCTTAATTGGGGACTCCTTTTTCTATCATGCTGTGATGTTACCAAGGCTGGATTTTCTACACTAAATCCTTCACTTTGTAGGTATTTCATAACTTCAATTTCTATTTCTTTAACTTATTCATTACAAATCCTCCTTTCTACTTTTCAGCTTTTTTTCTTATTTTTTGTATTGTAAAATTTTCCATGACTGCATGCTTTTGCCTGTATTTCTCTTCAAGCATCCTTACTGCTGCTTTTCTGTATTGACTAGTCCTGCTTTCTCCTTTGCATAAATATTGCACCATATTAAATCTACTTTTCTTTCCCATGTCCATATTTCTTCTTTGGATTTCTCCCACTCCATCTGTTTCTACTTATTTTGGAGACGCATTGTTCCATCATGCTTTAGCATAACTTGTGTTAGACATTCTACACTAAATCCTTCCCTTCACGGGTATTCCATAACTCCAGCTTCTATTTGTTTAACTTCTACTTTACTAATCTTCTGTTCTACATTCCCCTATTGTAATCTTATTTTTTTACATTGTGGAATTTTCAACATCTGGGAGACTTTGCCTGCATTTCCCTTCAAATAACTTTAGAGCTACTTAATGACTAGTTTGCCCTTTTCTTTGCATAAATATCACACCATATGAGATCTCTCCTCCTTTCCCATTTTCATGTTTCTTTTTTATACCTTTCAAAAACCTCTAGATTTTGTTCTTTATAATTTTGTACTTCCTCAGTTGCTTCTTTTTCCAAACAGCCCAAAGTTTCTTAGTCTACATAATGTTTTTTTATGGATCTCTTGTATTAATGAAGACAAATTTGAATTTGAAATTTTTGACAATTCTTGTGCAAGTATTTTTCTTTCCTCTAATTTCTATTTCAATCTTTTTGAACATCTTCTATCTGGAAATTCTGGGCTTCTTCCATAATAGTAACAATACATAATTTCTTCCTTGTCCTTAATAATCCTCTCTGTCACCTCTATACCTCTTTCTTGGCATGTCATTTTTTGTGCTTTTTTGTGCTTTTTGTGGACTAATACTTCCTTCCTCAACAGGGGGACTCCCCCCTCATCCCAGGCTTGGTCTAACCCCATTGTAGGAATATTTCCATGTCTTGAGGATTCTTTATTGTCATTTATTTCCAGTCCTGGCATCAGTGCACTTATCAGGACTGGGCACTTTTTTATCCTGGGACTTGTGCACCCAGATGTGTTATTTTATTTTTTAACCTAGTTGTTTCCATGACATACGCTATATACAATCTATATATCAGTGTCGCCTTTTAAGATTTTGTAAAAACAGGCTCCATCTAGTGAAGGTACTCACTAAAACATCAGGATGAATTCAGTTCCAGCAGTACTAGTCTCCTTTGTTGCTGATTTTACCATCTAGCCATTCTGATCCCTTGGTATGATGGTTTAATTTCTCCAAGTTTTTTTGGTTTCTAGTACCATGATGGGAATGGACTGAATTCCTAAGGTAAGGTATGATTAAAGCTTATGAAATTAGGATGTTTCAGTTATGATATTTTCCAAAAGTGCTCTTTGCAAAACCTACAATGTGCCCAATGTTGACTTCTTCTGTAATTGACATGGAGTTACATGTATCATTACCATACATAAATATTACATCTAACTTTCTTTTTATGACACCCATTGCTTCTACTACTATTGGAACTATATAAGTATCCTTCTTCCACATTGCCCTTCTTTTTGCATGCAAATCTTGATATTTTATTACTTTATGTCACTCTGTACATAAGAAACTGTAATCACTGCATGTAGCAATTTTGATGATCAATGCTACTTTTGCCTTCTTTTCCTAGACTACTATATCCATTTTTCTCACATCTGTTTTTTGAACTGTTGGTAATGGGTAATTGCATGTGATATAAACTTTTATTATTGTCTATAATGCTTTGCAGTGCATGTTTCCAGTGCTTCTCAGCTACTTCAATATTATAAGGCTGCACAACCCCCAATGCAACAGTCTTGACACATTATACCCTTCAGTATACAGCCCTCTGCCAATAGTTATCATACCCAGCAACAAGATGTGCAGCTGTGTCCAGTTCTGTAATACAAAACCTGCATTGGTCTCTCTCACATATTCAATGGACTTTGTAAACCAATGTGTATGTAGTCCACTATCCTGGGCCATCAATATCAACCTTTCAACTTTTGTCTTAAATTCACCTCTCCTTAACCAAGCGTGAGTCAGATCCTGATAGACATGAGGCTGTTATAGAAGTTTTCTCTACTTGCAACTATATTTATGCTTTTTCCACATTTCTTGCCTTCTCATCTTATCTTTCTTATATTCTTTATTTTGGTTTTTGGTACAATCAGTTGTTGCCCGATTGTTTTCTATTTCTAGCTTGATTTCCATTCCTGCTTGACACTGATTTGCTTCTGCTAAACTAAGCAAGGAAGTCACCTTAGACTTGTTTTCCTAATGTCTTAAAACTTTCACTATGTTTGGATCTGGTGAAATCAGAAGATATGTATGCAGTACTACAATTGCAGATCTACAGATCTGAACATGCACTCGATTTCATGGAGGCCCATACCTCCTTCAGAATGAGGAATAAATAATCTTGGTATTTTCAGACGTTTAGAGAACGGTCAAACTGTACATCAGCACCCTGGTTGGAGAACAAACATTCTCCAGCAGGGTATTAATATACAAGTGACACCCACTGAAAAATAAGTCCACTGCTTCACAGTAGCATATCAAGCTGCCATGGAGCTCAGAATGCAAGAAAATTAACGTTCACCTTTACTTTACACTCGCTAAGCAGTGCTTTTTCTGTTTAGCGAGTGTAAAAAAATAAACAGAAAAGTGTATGCATGTGTATGTATGTGTATGAGTGTGTTTATGTTTCTGTCTGCAAGTGAGTGAATGCATGTATGAAAGCAGAGGAGACTGTGTGTGTGTGAGAGATTGAGAGAGAATGAGAGCGATCTTATGTGAGTGAATACCTGTATGAAAGCTGAGGAGATGGTGTGTGTGTGGGAGAGATCGATCGAGAGTGAGAATGGTCTTGTGTGAATAAATGTGAGTAACAGAAGACACTGTGTGTGTCAGATCAAGAGAGAAAGAGTGCGGTCTTGTGTGCATAACAACTTTCTAAATTTTTGCAGAATGTCAAGACTTTTGCTTCATATTTTTTTCCTTTTCCCCATAAAATGTGTGGTTTTCTGAAGTTTTGTCATAAATCATTGAGGAGTTAATTCACTAAATAATGACAGGCATTTGAGTTTCATGCTTTATATCTTTCAGAAAATGCATTGTAATACAGGACCTTTTATTTTAGCAACTTTCTAAGTTTATAAGAGCAATATTTAAAATGTGTCCCTATTTTTTGGGCTTTGTCCCTACATTATTTTTGGCTTTGTCCAGATTTTTTGTGATAAGAGGTGAATGTTATGCTTGTGTGAGTGAATACAAGTATGAAACCAAAAGAGACTGTGTGTGTTTATGTATGTGTGTGTGAAAGCAGAAGAGACTGTATATGAGATAGGGAGAGAATGGGCTCTTTGTAAAATTGTTGTGTTTTACTTGCTTAGTTATTTTTTAAGTACTATATTATTTTTTTATATATTTTTGATGTAAAATGCTTCCTCTAGCACCATTAATATATACTACAGAAAGTTTGAAAAATTAGGCGGTGGAACTATTTTACATCAAAAATATATATAAAAAAATAATATAGTACTTAAAAAAATAAGTAAGCAAACACAAAAATTTTACAGAGAGACCATTCTCTAAGTGCAATAATGCCCTCCAGTGTGTGTATTAATATGTAAATAATGTCCTTCCAGGGCTATAGCAGCCCTCCACTGGTGTTCATTACACATTAGCACACACCCTGTCAGGCATTATACCTTACTTATATATCAACTGAAAAGCATGAAGCGTTTTTCTTGTTTTCTTGTCCAACTGGTCCAATACATTTTGGGGACAGTCAGTCACCCCAAAACTGTACGTTAGAACAGGAATAGTAAATTGGTTTATAGCTTGCACTTTGTTCCTAGATATCAGGGCTGTTTCAGTATTAATTCTAAAGACTAACTTCTAAAATGTTCTGTTTGCATTTGTTCATGTTTTATTGTTAATGCATCATCAATTCCAAAATATTTATACATTCCCTCCTGCTCAAGTTCCTTTATATCACATTCATGTCCCAGACTGAAATTTTCTTGGTGCTGCAGCTATACTGTTTTAAATGCCTCTTTTGTACATTTATCAAGACCAAATGACATTCTTATATCATCTGAGAAAGTTTTAACTATTTGAAGTTGTGATTTCATTTCCTCATCAGATGAACTATATAGTTTAAATCACATACAAAAAGAGAAGAAGTCTTTATACTAGTTTGATTTTGAGAGCCAAATTGTAACTATGACCTAATCTATTAAGCAGACAGCTTACTGGGTTAAGAGCAGAAGAAAAGAACATCGGTAACAAAGAGTCCCCCTAAAATATCACCCTTTGAATTTTTATCCCTGGGATAATAATTTGTCCTATACAGTGGCTTAGCTGCAAAGTGGTTTGCCACTCTTTCATGCTCACGGTAAAGTTATTGATCAATGAAGATCGTATCTTATACACCTGTAAGGATTCCATTATACAGGAATGTGGGATGCTTAAAATGTGTTTTTGAAGTCCATCTATGCCATAGATGGATTCTTCCCCTTTTACAATACTTCATTGTAACTTTATTTAACAACAAATGATCCTTTGCTCCATATAGCTTTCTTGTGTTACCCTTTTGTTCTACTGTCATGATGCACTTTTCTTCTAAATGATTATAAACTCAGTCAGTATCAATTCCAGGATATAGTTTATAGATTGTTGGAGGTCAAGTTATTGGTCTACAGTTTTTAAGATAGCTTGTAAAGTCACTCTTAAGGAGGAGGATCACTGATCCTGTTGTTATCCAGATTGGTATCTATTCAGGATGTGCATATAACAAGTTCCTACTAATGGCTAACTCTTCAGGTAAAGATGTTAATACTTTTAGGCAGAAGATGTGTGCTGCATAGGGCAGGCATCTGGGCCTGGGGTTTTCCTGTTAGGGACTTTTCTTAATATTGTTTCAATTTTTCTTGCCATTACTTCATCCCATTTCATATCCTGTAAATTTGAGCTTCTAAACTGTTTATTTTACTTCTTCACCCCATTGAGCATCTTTGTTATGTTACGCAGGGTTGTCATAGATCCTTTTGTCTCGCCATTCGGACCCCTTGGATTGATGGTTTCATTTCTTCAAGTCTTTTGGCTTTCTAGTACCACAATGGGAATGGACTTCATTTCTATGTCAAACTATGATTAAAGTTAATGAAATTAGTATGATGTCAACATTTTATGTTAGCCAAAAGTGCTCTTTTAGTACTAGTAATGTGCTCAGAATCAACTCCTGCAAATCATATGGAGTTACATATCTACATATCCAAATGTGACTGTAAATTCTTTTTATGAAATCCATTGCTCCTACTGCTATTGCAACTGACTTGGTATCCTTTGTCCAAATTGTTCTTGTTTCTGCCTGTAAATCCTGGTATTTTATGACTTTGTGTCTCTCTGTACATAAGAAACTGGGTGTAGCAATTTCAATGATCAATGCTACTTTTGTCTTCTTTTCATGGACTATTGTTTCTGGGTTTCTCGCATCTATTTTTTGAACTGCTGGTAATAGGTGATCCCATGTGAAATAAACGTCATCATTCTCTATAATGTTTTGTGGCTCATGTTTCCAATGATTCTCAGCTACTTCAATAATGTAATGTTTGGATAATCCCCAATGCAACAGTCTTGCCACATTATTATACTTTTCAGTATACAGGCCCTCTGCATTTAGGGTCTCAAACCCAGCAACAAGATGTGTGACTGCTTCCCATTCTGTTTTACAAAACCTACACTTGCCTGTTTCTCCCACATGTTTAATGGACTCTGTAAAGCAACATGAGCATAGTCCATTATCCTGGACCACCAATATTAATCTTTCATCTTTTGGCTTAAAGTCACCTTTCTTTAAACATTCCTGTGTCAGATCCTGATCAACATGAATTTGTTGAGGAGTTTTATGTACTTACAATCATATTTATGCCTTTTCCACATTTTTTGTCTTCTGATCTGACCCTTCTCCTTATGTTCTTTTGGGGTTTTTTTTGCCACATTCAGTTGCTGCCTGATTTTTGCCTACTTATGGTCTGATTTCCATTCATGCTTGACACTGATATGTTTCTCCTAAACTAAGCATGGAAGTCATCTTAGACTTGTTCTCCTTATGTTTTAAACCTTTCACTATGTTTGGAACTTGTGAAGTCAGCAAATATGTATGCAGTCCTACGATTGCAGCTCTATACATGTAATCAATTTCAAGGAGGCCCATATCAGCTTCAGAATAGAGAATATATAATCTCAGCCACTAAGGATGCACAAGTCAGTGCATTTCTTTGTGCCAGTCGCAAGCCCAGGTAAATGGGCAGGGTTACATCAGGAAGGGCATCCGTGTAAAACTTTTGCCAAATGACATATGCAGACAACAATACAGATTTCCATACCAAATCGGTCAAAGCCCGGGTTAACAACAACAGCCACCAGTACTGTTAGCTAACAGGGTGTTGGTGGAAATTGGGCTAGTGTTGGATGAAGGAGAAAAAGAGGTAGGGAGAAAGCTGGCTGATATGATGGAGAGAAGGAAGGTCAATATATTGTGCGTGCAAGAGATCAAATGGAAGGGGAGCAAGGCCAGGTGTATCAGAGGTGGGTTCAAATTGTTCTATCATGGTGTGGATGGGAGGAGAAATGGGGTAGGGGTTATCCTGAAGGAACAGTATACCAAGAGTCTTTTGGAGGTGAAAAAAGTGCCAGAATGATGTTTATGAAGCTGGAAATTGATCATGTGATGATGAATGTTAGTGCATATGCTCTGCACGTTGGGTGTGCGATGGATGAGAAAGAAACATTTTGGAGTGAGTTGGGTGAAGTGGTGAAGCATGTAGCCAAGGGTGAGACAGTGGTGATTGGAGTGGATTTCAATGGGCATGTCGGTGAAGGGAACAGAGGTGAAGAAGAAGTGATGGGTAGGTATGGTGTTAAGGACAGGAATACAGATGGGCAGATGGTAGCAGATTTTGAGAAAAGGATGGACATGGCTGTAGTGAGTACTTATTTTAAGAAGATGGAGGAGCACAGGGTGATGTACAAGAATGGAGGAAGATGCACACAGGTGGATAATATCCAAAGTAGTAGGGCCAGTATGAAGGAGATTAGAGAATGTAAAGTGGTGGCAAGGGAAAGTGTAGTTAGGTAGCATAGGATGGTGGTCTGTAGGATGACATTGGTGATCAGGAAGAGGAGGAGTGTGAGGGCAGTGCCATGGATCAAAAGGTGAAAGTTGAAAAAGGTTGATTGTGAAGTGGAATTTAGGGAAGAGTTAAGACAGGCACTGGGTGGCAGTGAAGAGTTACTGAATAGCTGGGTAACTACAGCAGAGCTGGTAAGGGATACAGCTAAAAAGGTGCTTGGTGTGACATCTGGTCAGAGGAAGGAGGATAAGGAGACCTTGTGGTGGAATGAGGAAGTACAGGAGAGTATACAGAGAGAGAAGTTGGCAAAGAAGAAGTGGGATTGTCAGAGAGATGAGGAAAGTAGACAGAAGTATAAGGCGATGAGGCGTATGGCGAAGAGAGAGGTAGCAAATGTTAAGGATAAGGTGTATGGAGAGTTGTATGAATGGTTGGACACAAAGGAGGGAAAAAAGGACCTGTACCAACTGGCTAGACAGAGGGACTGAGTTGAGAAAGATGTGCAGCAAGTAAGGGTGACAAAGGATAATGAGGGAAATGTGCTTACAAGTGAGAGGAGTGTGTTGAGCAGATGGAAAGAGTATTTTGAGGGGCTGATGAATGAAGAGAATGAGAGAAAAAAGAAGGTTGGATGATGTGGGGATCATATCCAAATGTGACTGTAAATTCTTTTTTATGAAATCCATTGCTCCTACTGCTATTGCAACTGACTTGGTATCCTTTGTCCAAATTGTTCTTGTTTCTGCCTGTAAATCCTGGTATTTTATGACTTTGTGTCTCTCTGTACATAAGAAACTGGGTGTAGCAATTTCAATGATCAATGCTACTTTTGTCTTCTTTTCATGGACTATTGTTTCTGGGTTTCTCGCATCTATTTTTTGAACTGCTGGTAATAGGTGATCCCATGTGAAATAAACGTCATCATTCTCTATAATGTTTTGTGGCTCATGTTTCCAATGCTTCTCAGCTACTTTAATAATGTAATGTTTGGATAATCCCCAATGCAACAGTCTTGCCACATTATTATACTAACAAGATGTGTGACTGCTTCCCATTCTGTTTTACAAAACCTACACTTGCCTGTTTCTCCCACATGTTTAATGGACTTTGTAAACCAACATGAGCATAGTCCATTATCCTGGACCACCAATATTAATCTTTCATCTTTTGGCTTAAAGTCACCTTTCTTTAAACATTCCTGTGTCAGATCCTGATCAACATGAATTTGTTGAGGGGTTTTATGTACTTACAATCATATTTATGCCTTTTCCACATTTTTTGTCTTCTGATCTGACCCTTCTCCTTATGTTCTTTTGTTTTTTTTTGTTTTTTTTTTTTTGCCACATTCAGTTGCTGCCTGATTTTTGCCTACTTAAGGTCCGATTTCTATTCATACTTGACACTGATATCTTTCTCCTAAACTAAGCATGGAAGTCATCTTAGACTTGTTCTCCTTATGTTTTAAACCTTTCACTATGTTTGGAACTTGTGAAGTCAGCAAATATGTATGCAGTCCTACGATTGCAGCTATATACATGTAATCAATTTCAAGGAGGCCCATATCAGCTTCAGAATAGAGAATATATAATCTCAGCCACTGAGGATGCACAAACCAGTGCATTTCTTTGTGCCGGTCGCAATTCCAGGTAAATGGGCAGGGTTACATCAGGAAGGGTATCCGTGTAAAACTTTTGCCAAATGATATATGCAGACAACAATACAGATTTCCATACCAAATCGGTCAAAGCCCGGGTTAACAACAACAGCCACCAGTACTGTTAGCTAACAGGGTGTTGGTGGAAATTGGGCTAGTGATGGATGAAGGAGAAAAAGAGGTAGGGAGAAAGCTGGCTGATATGATGGAGAGAAGGAAGGTCAATATATTGTGCGTGCAAGAGATCAAATGGAAGGGGAGCAAGGCCAGGTGTATCAGAGGTGGGTTCAAAGTTCAAATTGTTCTATCATGGTGTGGATGGGAGGAGAAATGGGGTAGGGGTTATCCTGAAGGAACAGTATACCAAGAGTCTTTTGGAGGTAAAAAGAGTTCCAAAATGATGATTATGAAGCTGGAAATTGATCATGTGATGATGAATGTTAGTGCATATGCTCTGCACGTTGGGTGTGCGATGGATGAGAAAGAAACATTTTGGAGTGAGTTGGGTGAAGTGGTGAAGCATGTAGCCAAGAGTGAGACAGTGGTGAATGGAGTGGATTTCAATGGGCATGTCGGTGAAGGGAACAGAGGTGATGAAGAAGTGATGGGTAGGTATGGTGTTAAGGACAGGAAATCAGAAGGGCAGATGGTAGTAGATTTTGTGAAAAGGATGGACATGGCTGTGGTGAATACTTATTTTAAGAAGATGGAGGAGCACAGGGTGATGTACAAGAATGGAGAAAGATGCACACAGGTGGATAATATCCAAAGTAGTAGGGCCAGTATGAAGGAGATTAGAGAATGTAAAGTGGTGGCAGGGGAAAGTGTAGTTAGGTAGCATAGGACGGTGGTCTGTAGGATGACATTGGTGATCAGGAAGAGGAGGAGTGTGAGGGCAGTGCCATGGATCAAAAGGTAAAAGTTGAAAAAGGTTGATTGTGAAGTGGAATTTAGGGAAGAGTTAAGACAGGCACTGCGTGGCAGTGAAGAGTTACTAAATAGCTGGGTAACTACAGCAGAGCTGGTAAGGGATACAGCTAAAAAGGTGCTTGGTGTGACATCTGGTCAGAGAAAGGAGGATAAGGAGACCTTGTGGTGGAATGAGGAAGTACAGGAGAGTATACAGAGAGAGAAGTTGGCAAACAAGAAGTGGGATTTTCAGAGAGATGAGGAAAGTAGACAGAAGTATAAGGCAATGAGGCATATGGCGAAGAGAGAGGTAGCAAATGTTAAGGATAAGGTGCATGGAGAGTTGTATGAATGGTTGGACACAAAGGAGGGAGAAAAGGACCTGTACCAACTGGCTAGACAGAGGGACTGAGTTGAGAAAGATGTGCAGCAAGTAAGGGTGACAAAGGATAATGAGGGAAATGTGCTTACAAGTGAGAGGAGTGTGTTGAGCAGATGGAAAGAGTACTTTGAGGGGCTGATGAATGAAGAGAAGGAGAAAAAAAAGATGGTTGGATGATGTGGGGATAGTGAAACTGGAAGTGCAACAGATCAGCAAGGAAGTAAGGACAGCTATGAAGAGGATGAAGAATGGAAAGGATGTTTGGCCAGATGACATACCTGTGGAAGCATGGAGGCATTTAGGAGAGATGGCATTGGAGTTTTTAACCAGATTGCTTAATGAAATCTTGGAAAGTGAGGGGATGCCTGAGGAGTGGAGAAGAAGTGTTTTGGCACCGATTCTTAAGAATAAGGGTGATGTGCAGAGCTGTAATAACTACAGAGGGATAAAATTGATCAGTCACAGCATGAAGTTATGGGAAAAAGTAGTGGAAGCTAGGTTAAGAAGGGAGGTAATGATTAGTGAGCAGCAGTATGGTTTCATGCCCATAAATAGCACTACAGATGCAATGTTTTCTCTGATAGTGTTGATGGAGAAGTATAGAGAAGGTCAGAAGGAGATGCATTCTGTCTTTGTGGACTTAGAGAAAGCATATGACAAGGTGCCTTATGAGGAGCTGTGGTATTGTATGAGGAAGTCAGGAGTGGCAGACGAGTATTTAAGAGTGGTACAGCAGATGTATGAGGGTAGTATGACAGTGTTGCGTTCTGCGGTAGGAGTGACAGATGCATTTAAGGTGGAGGTGCGATTACATCAAGGATCAGCTCTGACCTCTTTCTTATTTGCAATGGTGATGGACAGTTGACAGACGAGATAAGACAGGAGTCCCTGTGGACTATAATGTTTGCAGATGACATTTGTGATCTGTAGTGAGAGTAGGAAATAGGTTGAGGAGAACCTGGAGAGATGGAAATATGCTCTACAGAGGAGAGGAATGAAGGTCAGAAGGACTAAGACAGAATATATGTGTGTGAATGACAGGGAGGGTAGAGGAATGGTAAGGATGCAGGCAGCAGTGTTGGTGAAGGTGGATGAGTTTAAATACATGGGATGAACAGTTCAATGTAATGGTGAGTGTGGAAGAGAGGTGAAGAGAGTACAGGCAGGGTGGAGTGGGTGGAGAAGAGAGTCAGGAGTGATTTCTGACAGACGGGTACCAGTAAGAGTAAAAGGGAAGGTATACAAGAGGTTAGTGTGACCAGCTATTTTATATAGGTTGGAGATGGTGGCATTGACAAAAAGGCAGGAGTCAGAGCTGGAGGTGGCAGAGTTAAAGATGTTAGGATTTGCACTGAGTGTGATGAGGATATACAGGATTAGGAATCAGTATATTAGAGGGTCAGCTCAGGTTGGATGGTTTGGAGACAAAGACAGAGAGGTGAGATTACATTGGTTTGGACATGTGCTGAGGAGGGACGTTGGGTATATTAGGAAAATAATGCTAAGGATGGAACTGCCAGGCAAGATGAAAAGAGGAAGGCCTAAGATAAGGTTTATGGATGTGGTGAGAGAGGACATACAGGTGATTGGTGTGACACAGCAAGATGCAGAGGACAGGAAGAAATGGAAACAGATGATCTGCTGTGGCAACCCCTAAAGGGAACAGCTGAAAGAAGAAGAAAGAAGTATACACTGAGTTTTATAAATCATTTGAAAATCATGAAGCATTTTTCTTCTTTTCCTGTCCAACTGATCCAATACCATTTTGGAACCAGTCAATCATCCCAAAATTAAGTTAGAACAGGAGGAGCAAATTGGTTTATAGCTTGGACTTTGTTCATAGATGGCTGGGTTGTTTTCAGTATTAAATTTTGTCTTCTAAAATAATCCTTACTAAGTTTTATTCATATTGGTTCATGTTTTATTGTTAATTTATCAGTTACTAAATATTTATACACTCCATCCGGTTCAAGTTCTTTTATATAACATTCCTGTCCCAGACTGATATTTTCTTTGTGCTACATCTTTCCTGCTTTAAAGGTTGCTTTGCACATTTATGCAGAACAAACAACATTCTTATATCATCTGAGAATGCTTTGACCACTTCCAGATGTTTTCAGTTCCTCATCTGATGAACAGTACAGTTTTAAATCATCCACAAAAAGATGACAAGTATTTACACTTTGTTTTCTGGGAGCCAAGTTGTAGCCATGACCTAATCTGTTAAGTACAGACCTTAATGGGTTAAGTGAAGACAAAAGACCAGCGGTGACAATGAGTCACCCTTGAATAACCCCCTTTGAATTTTTATCCCTGGTATAATAATTTTCCCTTTATTGTGGATTAGCTGCAAAGTGGTTTGCCACTGTTTCATGGTCACTGCAATGTAATTAATAAGTGTAGGGTTTATCTTATACATTTGTAAACACTGTTTTATCCATGAATGTGGGATGCTGTCAAATGCTTTTTTATAGTCTATCTATGACATATTTAGATTCTTCCCCTTTTACAAATGTCCATTATGATTTTATTTGGCAACAAATGATCCTTTGTTCCATATGACTTTCTTTTGTTACCTCTTTCCTTTATTGCCATGATTGAGTTTTCTTCTAAATGACTATAAACTCTGTTGGCATCAATTCCAGTGTATATTCATTGTTAGAAGGCAAGTTATTGGTCTGTAGTTTTTAAGATACCTTGCAGGTTCAATCTTAAGGAGGAATACAGTTTTTCCTGTTGTTAACCATGTTAGAATCTGTTTGAGGTGTGCATATAAATAGTTCTTACTCATGGCTAAAACTTCATGTAAAGATGTTAATACTTTTAGCCAGAAGTTAAGTACTGTATCATCTGGGCCTGTTTTTTTTTTTTTTTCATTTAGGAGCTTTTCTTAATGTTGTTTCAATTTCTGTGGCCATTACTTCATCCCATATCATATCTTGTACATTTGGACTTCTATTTCTTTCTTTTCTTCTTCTTCTATCCATTCAGCATCTTCCTTATGTTCCACGGGCTCTTCATAGATATTTCTCCAAAATATGTCTATTTCTTCTATTTTTATTGTGTTTCTATTCCTTTTGCCTTGTTTCCCAATTCTCTATAAGTTTTTTTTGAGGTCATCAATAAATTGTTTATTTTCTACTTTTCCTTTATATTTATCTGCATATTTTCTAAGTTTTCTGCCTTTATGATATTGTTAGTTTATTATTTGCAATAGTATACATATGATACATCCTGGTCTATTCTGGTTTTGTACATTGCTTTTATCACATCTATCTTTCTGAGTATTTTTGTTGATCTGTTCCCTCTCCTGTATTCTTCTAACAGTGACATGTGTCTTAATTGCTTTATAGTTTTTTTTATTTGATATTTCCATGATAGCATTTGATGTTTCTCCTTCCTTTCCCTTAGTGCCCTGTGTTTTTTTTTTTTTTTTTTTTTTGTGGTAAGACTTTATCTGTTATTAACTTAACTTCACAGTTATGTGTCAAATTTACTTCTGTTATATCACATGAATTTCTTGATTACTGAACAGTATTGCTTTCTGTGTTCATTTTTTTTTATCAAACTTCTAACACTTTGGGTCTTATTGAATGCTGTAGGTGGATTGGACACACTAAATCGGCCCAAGGTGTGAGTGTATGTGTGTGTGTGCCTTCTGTGGAAGGTTGGGCACTGGGCTGGCAACTCAACACCATAAAACTCCACTGTCAACCATGAGCGGACAGGTGTTCCGCTGTGGTGACCCCTAACTGGGAAAAAGCCGAAAGAAGAAGAAGATTGAGTTTTTGCAATTACTTCTTTCAATGATCTTAATTTATCTACCCACCTCTATTAAATCAAGCAATTCTTCCCTTAGATAATTTTCTTCTGAACTAAGGACACATTCTTTGATCTGCATTTCCTACAGGCATTCTACAGAAAGTTTCAGAACATCTTCCTGTGCCATATTGTCTTCAGCTTCATCCCATGTCATTCATTGCTCTTTCATATGGAAACTCACTGCCATATCACTCTGCATCATTAACTACACCAGACTTGTAATGGTTTCCTGTTCCTTCCCTTGCTGTGCAATTCCAACTGAACTCTTTTACTTGTTTCCCACCGAAGGCTCCAAAGTATCTTCATTTGGCAACTGATCAGATGCTTTCTGCTCCACTGGTTTCTCCTTAATTTGGGGACTCATTATTCTATCATGCTATGATATTATCAGAGTTATATTTTCTACACTAAATCCTTCACTTTGCAGGTAATCCATAACTTCGGTTTCTATCTCTTTAACTTCTTTATTACTAATCCTCTTTTTTCTTCCCCCTTTGTTTTCTTATTTTTTATGTTGTAAAATGTTCCATATCCAATGCCTTTGCCTTAATTTTTCTACAAATATCTTTAGTTATGCTTTTTTGTATTGATTAGTGCTGCTTTCTCCTTTGCATAAATATTGTATCATATTAAATATCTTTGTCTTTCCCATGTCCATATTTCTTCTTCAGATGTTTTCTGCTCTACCTGTTTCTCCTTAATTGGGGGACTCATATTTCCATCATGCTGAGACATAACCTGTGACAGACTTTCAACACCAAATCCTTCACTTTGCAGGTATTCCTTAACTTCAGCTTCTATTTTTTTTTTACTTCTACTTCACTAATCTTCTTTTCTACATTCCCCCTTTGTGATCTTATTTTTTGCACTGAGAAATTTTCCATATCTGGGTGCCTTTGCCTGTATTTCTCTTTGCATATCTTTGGAGCTGCTTTTTTGTATTAATTTGGCTTTCTCCTTTGCATAAGTATTACACAATATCAGATCTCTCTTTCTTTCCCATGTCCATATTTCTTGATCATACCATTCAAAAATCTCTAGATTTTTGCTCTTTATATTTTTGCACTTACCCAGTTGCTTCTTTTTCCAAACATCCCAAGGTGTCTTGGTCTATATAATGTTTTTCATGAATCTGTTGTATTAATGAATGCAAATTTGCAGTTGAAGCTTTTGACAATTCTTCTTGTGCAAGTTATTTCCTCTAATTTCTCTCTTAATCTTTTTTGTGTATCTTCTGTCTAGAAAATCTGGGCTTCCTGTATAGTAGTAACAATACATATTTTTTCTTATCCTCAATAGTTCACAATATCATCTTTATGAGCTCTTTTTTAGCATGGAAGTTTTTGTGGTTTTTTTGTGGACTACTATTTCCTTCTATAACGAGGGCGGGGGGTGGGGGCATCCTCCCCTGAGCCTGACCTAACCAAATTGTAGGAATGTTTTTGTTTCTTGAGGAATCTACACTGTCATGTTTTCCAGTCTTGGAACTAGTGGGCCACCAGGATTGGCACTTTTTTATCCTGGGACTTGTGTACCCAGCTGTTTTTTTTTTATTGTTTAACCTATATCTGTGAATGATATATGGTACATAAAATACTGAATAAGATAAAGTCTATATATTAGTGTTGTCTTGGTAAGTTTTTGTAAAAACAGGACATACCTCTTGAAGGTATTCACCAAGTCTTGAGGATGAATTCAGTTCCCGCAATACTACCATCCTTTGCTGCTGATTTTATTATCTCGCACTTGACTGTATAAGTAACGTGATTTTTGCTGAGACTATTACTTCTACAAGGCTTTGGGAATAGTTTTTCACTGCCTCAGCATAAGACATTCTGTTGTGATTAGTGAAGGACAGTGGTGGAAATCATGAAATTCACAGGACAAGTGTTTAGATGAGAGGAAATCCTCCAGATTACTCGGGTATTTACACTTCTCATAGATGAACTTACTAATGTTGAGAATAGGTCAATTATATTTGAGCACAATGCAGCTAGTAGACTGTATTATCAAATCTAGAACTAAAAGGCAAGCCACAGAGGTTAGAGTAGCAGACTGACATTCCATCTTGTCCAGTGCTTAGGTCTTTTGACTAGTAAGCTAAATGCAGTAGGGTATGCATGCATTTATGGAAGAATACACAAAAATCTAAAAAAAAAGCCTCAGTCCTCAGTGAATAGGTCTTATCCCAAATGTTGCAGATTTAAAAGTCAGATGAAAAATAAATGTTACTGGACTATGCAATAAGCAGGCAGAAAGATATGAAAGAGAGGGTAACTTAATTTGTAGTAATTCAACAGGAGGAATCCCAATTTAAAGTTACAGTCCTTACTTGTATGAGCAGATGAAATAAGACTAGGAGCTTCCAAAAATAATTTGTAATAAGGTCAGGTAAAAAAAGAACAGTTCTGATTGTTGGTTGGTTGGTTGGTTGGATGGTTGGGTGTTTGGTTTGAACTTGCTACTAGTAAGTCAGCTCTCTTGCTAACTCATTTTCATACACTAATGGTCTTTTCTGGTTGGGTGGTTGGTTGAATGGGTGGTTGTTTGATTGGGCACTCTGTATTCAGGATCTATGGAAACAATAGAAGATGAAAGTTTTAATGGAGTAAAATGGAGTAACTCCACGAAAGGATTCATTTGTATTTAATGACAATAGGTAATGAAAGAGGGGAGGGAAGGAGTTTATGGTCAAATTAACATAAGTGGCAGACAACAAGAGAGACGCTGGGTGTAAGAACACAACAAGGACAAGGTTGGAAATTTTCAGCCAAAGCTCTGTTGTCAAATTGTCTGGGTCTGTCAAAAACAGAAATGGAAGACTTGAATAAAAAGCTATCTGGCCTCAGGTAATAGCAAGTACACTACAATCCTGTCTCCACCTTGAAGCAATCAGAATGTCCGAAACTTGGCCTGGATCTCAACTCCTCTCACAACAAAACAAATCAGGAGTTAATTCCAAGCGTCAGACCACTTAAAGGGCAAAATCAATGCAGCTAGTTACTGAAATTACTGAACAAAGACTTAAAAAGCTTTACAACGATTTACCTAAATAGATTCTTAGAATCATAGATATGTAGTAAGCTAATGACCACAAGGGCCTTTTAAATCCTAGTCATACATCACAAATCTCTGACAAGTTCTGTTACCCTTGGTAAATGTGAGCAGGGGCCTGGGAGGTGAAACATTTACAGGTTGCCAGTAGGTTTGCTTATCTTCTGGCTCAGTGTAGGTGGTTACATTTACCATGAGCTCTGCACACAATTGTGTATTGCCTCTGAGGTTGTGGACATATCTAAAGAATTCCTTGTGGTTGTCCTTGGCCTAGGAGGCAAAATTTACCTCAAATTTGGCTTTGGTAGACTTTATTTGTCCTCCGAGTTATTTGTTTAGATTGATGAGAGGGCTTTTATCCTAATGGGTGCTGCACCTCCTAATTTTTGCCATGATTTTCTTCCTCCTGTTATACAGCCTATTGATTTTGTGATACCACCTGGGTGACTTATTTTCTGAGTTAATTCTGTACTTCTCCTAGTGGATACTGCTGCCTGTATGCAGCTATTAACATGCTTGTATAGGGTTTCTGTGAATAGTTCTGCATAGGCACCAGTGTTCTCATGGTTTATGGGGACTTCAAATTTTGCCAGGTTATCAATTAATAAAAGTTAGCCTTTGAGTAGTTCCTAAATATTCCAGGTTTAGCTGGGGGGTCCAGGTTTTATTTTTACCTCAAAGCAGACCATTTTGTGGTCTGACCTTACAAGAGAAGACATTACACTAAGGGGTGTGCAGCACTCTCCCATATTAGTGAGGACCAGATCCAGTATGGTTGCAACCTGGTTGATGTATTGACAATCTGGTCCAGGGAGTTTGTGTTTACAAAATCCAGAAATCTCTGTGCTTGTACATTTGATTTTATATAGGATTCTCAGTTAATAGTGGGGTAGTTAAAGTCACCTATGAATATGGTATTGGATTGGGTGGTGAACGTTTCCAATAAGTTTAAATACATGGTATGGGTTTTATGGATCATAGAGGGGGAACCTATTGCTTGCAAGGAAGTTATATTAGATTTGCCTATGGTAATTTGAACATGGAGAAGCTCAAGTGCATTGTCCGGTTTGACCAGCCTTGAGGTATATTTATTTTTGGTGTAAATCAACACACTTCCACTATACAGACACCCAAACAACCACCACCTCAGAACACAACACCTGCAACACATAGACCTCACAGTCAGAGTGTCAAACAGTCACAGCCCTTAAGGCCAAACACAATGCCAGACACACTAGTCATTGGTGACTCCATAGTCAGACACACTGACGTCCCGCTCACCAGACTGAGTAAGGAGAAGGTCACAGTAAGCTGCCTGTCGGGCGTTAGAATCCGCCACATAACGCAAGCACTCAGGTCTCTCAACAGCAGGTACAAATATGACTCAGTCATTGTCCACGCTGGTGTAAACGACCTGAGACGTACCTCCTTGGACTACATGAAAAGAGACATTGAGGAGCTCTCTGATTATGTAGCCCAGGCAGGTATGACCCTGACCTTGAGCAGTATCCTACCTTCACCAAGAATGATGCCACAATACAGAGATAAGATGATCAGCTTTAACAATTGGCTTAAACTCTGGTGTCATTCAAAGGGGATCCAATGTCTGTCTGCCTGGGATGACATGCTGGACAAGCCACGCTGCTTTGCAAGGGACGGCTTGCACCTGTCACCCCTGGGATTCCGGATATTGGCAAAGGCTCTTGCCACCCCATAGTGCCTTTTTAGGCAAGGCTCAAATTCTAAACCTACCACCCTAGAACACAAAAAAGGAAAAAAACTAAGGGTAATGATGCTCAATGCCAGAAGTCTAAATCTCAAAATGCACGCACTCGAGGCCCTTCTCAGTATGGAGAACATCGATGTCTGTGCAGTGACAGAAACCTGGTTCAAGGCTCCTGAGAGCACCCCAGCACTATCAGGTTTTACCTCTTATCATGTGTTCCGGCCCCAAAATCCGGACAATACCAAGAAAGGAGGGGGGGTATCCATATTCATCAAAGACACCCACACCTCAAGACTGGTGGCAACGCACGATGCATCAGAGACCATCCAGGTGCAATTAACCATAGGCAAGACTGCTCTGCAAATTGTAGCATGTTACAGGCCACCATCACAAACTCAGGAACCTCACATGGCCTTCCTGAAAACACTAGAGGGGATAAATGTATCACCAAACACCATCATACTAGGTGACTTCAATTACCCTAATATAGACTGGGAACACTACTCAAGCCCAAACACCCTAGCCCAAAAGTTCCTGGAATTCATAAACTCAAATGCCATGGAACAACTAGTCACCATCCCCACAAGAGGAGAAAACATACTTGATCTCATCATCACGAACATGGGAGCACAATGTTCAACACCGGAAGTATACCCCTCACTGGTGAGATCAGATCACAAACTAATCTCGCTGGAGGTCCTCACCCCACCCCACCTGAAATAAAAAGACCACAGTAGAGAACTTCTCGAAAGCCGACTTCACACTTCTAAAGACTAGTGTGGTCTACTTTAAGGCCCGCGAGCTGACGGAAAACAGTACTCAAGCCGCTGAATCACTTACAAATGCCTTCTACCAGCACCTGCAGGACTGCATGGATAAGGCAATCCCAAGCAAAACAAAGACTCTTTGTACCAAAGGCAAGCGTCCACTCTGGTGGACCCCAGCCATAAACAAACTCTACAACAAAAGGAGGAAGCTACTACAAGATAGAGCAAAATCCTTAAAAGGTAAGACACCCTTGATCACTATAAGTAAAAACTAAGAGCTCTCATAAAATCATCCAAAGCAAATTTTGAGAGAAAAATAGCTAAAGACTCAAAAGACAATCATAAGGCCTTCTTTAGCTATGTTAGAAACCTGGGAGGAAACTCCCAGATATGCTCAGAACTAGTTCAAAATGATGTGAAGATTACTGATCCTACAGACATTGCCAACATACTGGCTGACAGGTTCAGTGCAAACTTCTCCCCTCCCCAAAAGGAGAGATATCTATACCAAGCGATTGCAGCCCCCAAACATCTCCAACGCCCAAGTGAGAACTGCTCTCTCCAAAGCAAAAACACAGCATCCATGGGACCTGATGGTGTCCCCGGCTGTGTGCTCCACGAACTCAACGAGGAATTAAACCCACAGCTAGGACAGCTGTTTAATCATAGTCTTACCTCTGGATACGTACCCAGGAGTGGCGACTGCAACTGTGGTCCCACTTCACAAAGGCGGTGCCTCCACCGACCCTGGAAATTACCGCCCATTAGCTTGACAAGCCTTATCTGCAAAGCCATGGAGAGGATCATAATGGACCTCATAAATAAAGACATAGGGAATTTGCAGACTTTGGATCCATCCCAGTTTGGCTTTGTCAAAGGCAGATCATGCCTTCTAAACTTGGTTGACTTTTTCAAACAGTCACCAAAGCCATTGATGAGGGAAAGGCAGTCCATACAGCCTACCTCGATCTGGCGAAGGCCTTTGATACAATACCCCACTCGGGTATCATTGAAAAACTCATCAGCTTAAATGTTAACCCATACATCACAAGATGGGTTGCAAACTGGCTGAATGACAGAACCCACAGGGTCAGAGTTGCTGGCGCCATGTCAGACTCAAAGCCTGTCACAAGTGGTGTACCACAGGGCTCAGTCCTGGGCCCACTCTTGTTTGGCATCTACTTTTCTGAAGTACAAGCAAACACAGGAGGGTTATGGCTGACAAAGTTTGCAGATGACTGCAAACTGGGCCATAGTAGAAAACACATCTGACACAGATATCCTTCAGAAGGGTCTCACAGAAACGGATAACTGGTGCCAGAGCCATGGCCTAAAGTTAAATGCCAAAAAATGCATAGTCATACCCTTCGGGAAAAACAAGGTTACCCCTAGCTACCAAATAGGTGGCAATCCACTGAGTACAGAAGAAGTTATCAGGGACCTGGGGACCCAGGTTGATAGTAGTCTGTCATTCGACACCCATGTAGCTAAAGTAGTTAGGAAGACCTTCTACATTGCCCACCTTATCATGAAGGGATTCTCATCTAGATCAAGGGAGGTCATAGTCTCCCTATACTCATCACTCATCAGACCAATGATTGAGTACAATGCCCCATTCGGAATGTATCTGACCCGACACTTGCAGCAGCTGGAGAGGCCACAAAAGTTCCTCACCAAAAGGATAAAGGGTCTCAAACATCTGTCCTATGCTGCCCGACTGAAAGAACTCCAGCTCTATTCAGTCGCTTACCGCTTGCTCAGAGGTGACCTTTGCCTAACATACAAGGCCATGTCAAACCCAGATTTGATGAATATGCTTCACCTCAAATCTAGATCCGTCAGAGCCACAAGGGCGGGAGACTTAAACCTCGACACGGCTATTAATAGGACGTGCTGGAGGGATAGATTCATCACCCAAAGACTCCCTATGCTGTGGAATAAAATCCCGGTATATGTGAGGCAGAGCACCTCGCTGGCCTTGTTCAAGAGAAATCTTGACCAATGGATGGGAGATCGCAGATATACCCCAGGGATTACCTCAGTGTCACTGCTCAACAGAGGCACAGCAAAATAATGGGTATAGTTCCCCATACTAAAGGGGTGGCGTAAGCCACAAAACTATGGGCTAGGCTTGTAAATGCCCTCGGGCAGATAGCCTAGTATGAACCTATGAACCTATGAACCTATGAACCTATTAGTCCCTGTCTGTGCAGTAACTGGTTTAAATGTGTAGAAACAATTATAACCTTGCACTGTTTGTGTGTTCTCTGCAGCTTTAAACCATGTCTCAGTCACCACTTATATGTCAGCATTTTCTAGGATAAGAAGATCTTCTAGGGAGTGGAGTTTTTTGTTTAGACTCCTAGCACTGAGCAGTAATACCTTTAGATTTTCTTGGTTTTGATTTGTTATGTCAGAAATACTTTCAGTTTAGCATTGCCTAAAAAAAGGCACTGTAGAGGGAAAACAATGTTTTAGCTAATATTTGAAAGCCTAGAAGGGAGAGGTGCAGACCATCCCTGGCAAAGCAGCATGGTCTGTTGACTATCTCCTTCCATGCTGACAAATATCACACCCCTTAGAATAAAACCAGTGAATTATTAAAGTCATTCATCTTTTGTTCATATTGTGGCATCATACTTGGAGAAGGTAAAATGCTACTCAATGCTAGGCTCGTACCAACCTGGGACACATATTCCAAGAGCTCCATGATATCTCTCTTCATATACTCTAGGGAGGTATGTCTCAGGTCATTTACACCAACATGGACTATTGACTGAATCATATTGGTACTTGTAATCCAAAGACCTGAGTGTGTGCATAGTGTGGTGGATCCTAGCCTGTGATAAGCAACTCACCATGACTTTCTCCGTAATCAGTTTGGTGAGAGGGACATCAGTATGTCTCACAATGGAGTCTGAATGACCAGAATGTTGGATTGTGTGGTGGCTTGCCTTATCAACTTAGTAGAGGCTCTATGAGTTGTGACTGTATGTATTGATATGAGTGTTGCTTTGTAAGAGTGCATTTGGGGCTGCTGAGAGTATTTGTTATGTGTACTTCATCTAGGAGGTCTTTGGGGTTTAGGAAGGTTACATTTAAGTGCCTCCGCATATATGGGTCTATATGTATGCTTTGAATTGTGTGATGGGTGTGATGGGTGTAGCATGTCTATTACTGACAATCTTATTGACATTAGGAGTACTTTTATGGGAGAGCTTTGCTTCCAGAGACATTGTGTAAATACATCTGTCACATACCATATCAGTTTGTTTGAAAATTAACTGGTTGTCAGTAAACATGAGGCAATCTCTACATTGCCTCAGGATGCCCATATCCACCAAGCTGGTAAGGGAGATAGTGGGAAAGTTCATGTCCAAGGCAACAGACCCTTTTTCTGATTAGACAGTTGGAGTAAGAATATAAGCAATGTCTGGAGTATCTGGTTTGCAACTCTGGGGACAGTGCTGTCCTGTGTGCAATTAGGTACTGGTGAAATGTCAATTATGCTTTTACTGGAAAAATGTCACTCAAGGTGTCTGTGTCTATACAGGGCACTCTCAAACACCTGAGAGGGAACTAATAAATAGACCCTGAAAATTTAAGGATAAAGTATTTAGACAAATATTCTGAAGTTAGATACAAATAAAGCAGTACTTACTGAAAACAAAGACTTAGCTTGTCAAAAATTATGAAAATGGGGGAATGACATGAATGACTACTGTCTGGCTAGTACTACTTCTGGTCTCATCACAGTTTCACTCTGCTGGGATACAATGCTCATTTGCTTCTTCTCCACCAGAACAAAAACATTATCACCAATCCCAAGATGAGAAGCAGGCCACAGCCTGTTTGGTGATCCACAGTCTTGACCCAGATGATGCAAGGGTCTGTAAGCTTGTTGTAGCCTTTTCATGGTAGAAGCCCTGAATAGCACCCAGACCAATCAGGAATGTCAAGCATAAACACTCACTGCCCAACCAAAAACAGTCAGGAATCAATGTACTCTCACCAGGAGCATAATATAATCACAAATTCCAAGCTGTCACCTATGAAGCAGTTATTAGGCTTTGCAGTGATCAGCGGTCTCCAGGAAATAATGTTCCTGTGCTCCTTCTCTCACCAGCAGAAAAACAGAAGCACTAATCCCAAGATAACTACTGAGAGGCATAATGTGGGCTCTCCAGTAATTTGAGGTCCTGCAATAGATTTTACAGATTTTAAAGATAAGTTGGAGATATGTGGTTAAATTAACTTAAGGGGCAGGCAACTAGAAGCAGTTGAGTTTAAGAACACAACAATAAGTTGGAGATATGTGGTTAAATTAACTTAAGGGGCAGGCAACTAGAAGCAGTTGAGTTTAAGAACACAACAACACCAAGGTGGCTGCATGGGAAAATTTCCTGTGTGACTCACAAGAGACACAGCTGTCGTCTCTTTCCTAGTTTTAATATGCAATTAAAATCAGAATATAAGTAAAACACAGTGTAAATAAAACAAATCAGAACATATAAAATAGAAGAAGGCAGTAAAGCAATACAAAATATAAGAAGACAAAAGCGAAGTAACCTTTCCCTCACATCAAGTTGTAGCAGAGTATGGGTGAGCTTTTCCAGTAAAGTTCTAGATTATAAAACAACAAAAACACTGATAAAATAAGTTAATAATGATTTTAAATAATTGACATAGAGATGAGCTATTAACCTAAGAAAGAAAACAAGTTAAGGATACAGCTAACAACATACACAGGCTGTTAAACGGAATTCAAAACAGATTACAAGAAATTTTGTTTGGCACAAAAACACTGGCAAATACAGTCACAGGTATGTTCCACTACAATGACCCACTGGGATCTATTGCTCAACTGCTCACTCAATTACATAATCTAATTATGCATGGATTTCTTTGTTGTTATATTAAATTGTTAATAATGCCAACATAAGGCAAAGAGTCAAAGAAGATTACACTGTAACTGCAGAATGTCCAAAGTCTAGAGCTGCACTAGCAATTTTATAAAAGTAAAAAACAAAAAAATATATTATGTGGGACTAAGTTAAAATGAACATGCATTTATAGATTTCATGAGAATTTGCACACATCTTTCAAAACATTTCCAAGTAACTGAGGTTAATTGGGCAGTAGTTCTGTGCTAAGTCAATTATTTCTTCTTTATGATTAGGGACTATATTGGCAATTACTAGTCCCTGAGTACCATACCAGGGTATAAAATGATCAATAAGTAGAATTACCAGAGATTCTTTTATCTGAAAAGGATAACATACCTAGGAAGTTTTATATATACATATATATATATATATATATATATATATATATATATATATATATATGTTTTTTTTTTTGGGGAGAATCTACATAACAGAAAAAAAAAACTTTTCTTCTTGTCATCCCTTCTTACAAGTGATCTCTACAGTTTTTTTTAATTGCTTCCTTCCTTTGTTTACACATATTTGGTATTTTCTAAATATATTGTATTTGCATTTTTTCACTGAAGGAGATAAGCAAAGTCATTATTGCACCAATAAACTTTTGTTATACACTTTTCCCCTTTTGCATTTCTAGTACAGTGCTTATCTAAACTACTTTTTGCTAATTTCTAGCACTTTCATTCAACATTGTTTGTTAGTATTCAGGTCTACTTATTTAGGATGGCATTTTTTTTCTATAATTTAAAACAAATGTGTTTTCATAGTATTCCATCTTAGCCATTGAGCTAAGAGATACAAACTTTGGAATTATGAATTGAACAGCAAAATAGTCATACTTTCTAGGCTGCTGTAAAGAGCACCTGCTTGTTACCAGACTGCAAGTGTTAATTTAGGCATTGTCTAATATATTATTATCCCTTGTGGGAAAGGAAATAATTTGTGTAAAATTGTTAGTAGAAAATGGATATTATGCCAGTTAATGTTTGAGTAGTTAATGTCCCCTAGCAGAGTTGTGGTATTATCAGTTACAGTGCATTTGGAAGCATCCTTGTTTTAAAATTAATTAAATTTCTCATTACAGTCTATGCTAAACATGCTAGTGAGTTTGCAAATAATGAAGAATATAGCATGTTTTCTGATTTTTTAGTTTCACTGTTCACTCAGTTTTTATCTATAACCACACCCTGTCTATAATGCTGTCATGGTATGTACAGGGTAGTGAATTGCATGCAATCACAATGCAATATGAGTAAGAAAAAGTTTACTTCTTCGGGAAAGCAATTTCTTACTTAAATTGTGGTTTCTTTACTGCATAATGACATGGTTATTTTCACTGTGAGGTATACTACTTGGATAAACTAGATGCCAACTTGTCTTTTGAGGAAGCATAAAACTACCACTGATTCCTTTAACGTGGAAATACAGTAGTTTGTACAATGTGGGTTCAGTCATTCATGATGTTATGGTAGGAATTTTAAGGCCTGAGGAAAAAAAAACATGGGGCTATCCTTACCAACAAAATGAAGTACATAAACAAAATATGTTTTGCACCCCAAACTGCATACATTGGTGTTATACATAGTAAGGATATTATATCCAACTCCAAAGGTTGATTTCTTAGACTTGCTTCAGAAAATGACCAGGTGGGGTGTGTGGCCAAGATGCCAGTCTGATAGCAGCAGAAATCCATAGCTCTGCTTGATTTTAATATCCTGACAGGAAATATACTTTAAATTTTAGAAAAATCTAACTAAAAGTATACTAAAAGTTAGATTAACATAGACTCTATTCTTTTCTAAAAATTAATACATACTCAAGAGAATGTTTTTAATTACTCCTATCAAGAAGTTTTCTACTGGAGATCTCAAGATGAGCAACTCGAAGAACCCACACCAGGAGAGTGCAGTGAAGAAAGAACTACATCTTATAACAAACATCCAACAACTGTCACTAAAAACATGAGCAACTCGAAGAACCCACACCAGGAGAGTGCAGTGAAGAAAGAACTACATCTTATAATAACAAACATCCAAGAACTGTCACTAAAAACATGAGCAACGTGAAGAACCCACACCAGGAGAGTGCAGTGAAGAAAGAACTACATCTTATAATAACAAACATCCAAGAACTGTCACTAAAACATGAGCAACGTGAAGAACCCACACCAGGAGAGTGCAGTGAAGAAAGAACTACATCTTATAATAACAAACATCCAAGAACTGTCACTAAAAACATGAGCAACGTGAAGAACCCACACCAGGAGAGTGCAGTGAAGAAAGAACTACATCTTATAATAACAAACATCCAAGAACTGTCACTAAAAACATGAGCAACGTGAAGAACCCACACCAGGAGAGTGCAGTGAAGAAAGAACTACATCTTATAATAACAAACATCCAAGAACTGTCACTAAAAACATGAGCAACGTGAAGAACCCACACCAGGAGAGTGCAGTGAAGAAAGAACTACATCTTATAATAACAAACATCCAAGAACTGTCACTAAAAACATGAGCAACGTGAAGAACCCACACCAGGAGAGTGCAGTGAAGAAAGAACTACATCTTATAATAACAAACATCCAAGAACTGTCACTAAAAACATGAGCAACGTGAAGAACCCACACCAGGAGAGTGCAGTGAAGAAAGAACTACATCTTATAATAACAAACATCCAAGAACTGTCACTAAAACATGAGCAACATGAAGAACCCACACCAGGAGAGTGCAGTGAAGAAAGAACTACATCTTATAATAACAAACATCCAAGAACTGTCACTAAAAACATGAGCAACTCGAAGAACCCACACCAGGAGAGTGCAGTGAAGAAAGAACTACATCTTATAATAACAAACATCCAAGAACTGTCACTAAAAACATGAGCAACGTGAAGAACCCACACCAGGAGAGTGCAGTGAAGAAAGAACTACATCTTATAATAACAAACATCCAAGAACTGTCACTAAAAACATGAGCAACATGAAGAACCCACACCAGGAGAGTGCAGTGAAGAAAGAACTACATCTTATAATAACAAACATCCAAGAACTGTCACTAAAAACATGAGCAACGTGAAGAACCCACACCAGGAGAGTGCAGTGAAGAAAGAACTACATCTTATAATAACAAACATCCAAGAACTGTCACTAAAAACATGAGCAACGTGAAGAACCCACACCAGGAGAGTGCAGTGAAGAAAGAACTACATCTTATAATAACAAACATCCAAGAACTGTCACTAAAAACATGAGCAACGTGAAGAACCCACACCAGGAGAGTGCAGTGAAGAAAGAACTACATCTTATAATAACAAACATCCAAGAACTGTCACTAAAAACATGAGCAACGTGAAGAACCCACACCAGGAGAGTGCAGTGAAGAAAGAACTACATCTTATAATAACAAACATCCAAGAACTGTCACTAAAACATGAGCAACGTGAAGAACCCACACCAGGAGAGTGCAGTGAAGAAAGAACTTCATCTTATAATAACAAACATCCAAGAACTGTCACTAAAAACATGAGCAACGTGAAGAACCCACACCAGGAGAGTGCAGTGAAGAAAGAACTACATCTTATAATAACAAACATCCAAGAACTGTCACTAAAAACATGAGCAACGTGAAGAACCCACACCAGGAGAGTGCAGTGAAGAAAGAACCACATCTTATAATAACAAACATCCAAGAACTGTCACTAAAACATGAGCAACATGAAGAACCCACACCAGGAGAGTGCAGTGAAGAAAGAACTACATCTTATAATAACAAACATCCTAGAACTGTCACTAAAAACATGAGCAACTCGAAGAACCCACACCAGGAGAGTGCAGTGAAGAAAGAACTACATCTTACAATAACAAACATCCTAGAACTGTCACTAAAAACATGAGCAACGTGAAGAACCCACACCAGGAGAGTGCAGTGAAGAAAGAACTACATCTTATAATAACAAACATCCAAGAACTGTCACTAAAAACATGAGCAACGTGAAGAACCCACACCAGGAGAGTGCAGTGAAGAAAGAACTACATCTTATAATAACAAACATCCAAGAACTGTCACTAAAACATGAGCAACATGAAGAACCCACACCAGGAGAGTGCAGTGAAGAAAGAACTACATCTTATAATAACAAACATCCAAGAACTGTCACTAAAGCATGAGCAACGTGAAGAACCCACACCAGGAGAGTGCAGTGAAGAAAGAACTACATCTTATAATAACAAACATCCAAGGACTGTCACTAAAAACATGAGCAACGTGAAGAACCCACACCAGGAGAGTGCAGTGAAGAAAGAACTACATCTTATAATAACAAACATCCAAGAACTGTCACTAAAAACATGAGCAACGTGAAGAGCCCACACCAGGAGAGTGCAGTGAAGAAAGAACTACATCTTATAATAACAAACATCCAAGAACTGTCACTAAAAACATGAGCAACGTGAAGAACCCACACCAGGAGAGTGCAGTGAAGAAAGAACTACATCTTATAATAACAAACATCCAAGAACTGTCACTAAAAATGGACATATTCAAAAACAAAATGGGTATTATCAAACAAGAATGCAGTAAACAACTGGAACTTCTAAATGTAATAGTAAAAAAAATCTGAACTGATTCTTGCCTTAGAGGAAACAGTAACTGACCTAGATACTAGAGTGATAGAAAATTAACATCACAACAAATTTCTTCTGAAACAAAACACCAGGCTGATTGAGAAACTGGAAGACCTTGAAAGTAGCTCAAGCAGGAATAACATAAGAATATATGGAATTCCTGAGAAAGAAGAGGGTACTAACATGATTCAGTTCCTCAACAAGTGGTTTTCATCAGTGCTAAACATGCCTGATTCCCTCTCTTTTGGTATTGAGAGGGCTCATCGGTCCCTGGCAAATCCACCTTCATCTCTGAGTTCATCTAACCCCAGGTCTATAATAGTTAGATTTTTTTACTCGCAAGACAAGGGACATAGTGCTGAAATAAGCTTGGACTAATTCCCCTATCAAGATGGGTGAAAAAGTTATTTGTTTTGACAATGATTACACCTCTACAGTCCTATCCAGAAGAAAGGAGTGTGTTCCTCCAATTAAGTCCTTGAAAAAAAAAACAATATTAAAGCTCACATTCTTTTTTTCCTGCAAGCATAAGAATCACCTTGCCAGAAGAAGTGAAAATATTTGATTCCCTACAAGAAGCAGTAGAATTTATCCAAAGCAAGAAAATACTGTCGGACATAGAAGAAATAGAATGGTCATCCCAGAGTTTGAAGAGACAGGCAATAAAAAGTGGATGGTCTGTCAAGGAAGGTGCAAACAAAACTAAGAAACTAAAGGACAAATGAATAAATCCCTCCTAATTTTAAATGCTTTGTTTTATGAATCATAATATATTTGATTCTGCAAAGTCTCTATGATGTAAGGTAATGTGAATAATTTTTATTATTAACTTTCTCTTCTCCTTTCTATATCTACCTCTTCTAATTACATATAGTACTAAGTATTTAAATAATATTCTCTCTCTCTTCTTTCCTCCTATTATTTTTTGTTACCAATGTTCCTTTTCTATCTTTTCTCCATTATAAGTACTTTACATACTTTTCCATTTTAAATAACTACAAATGATGTATGTCTTCTAATTCTTTAGTAATAGTATAATTTGACTTAATACCAAGGTGCATTTTTTCTAGTGGGTCAGTGGTGAGGTAACAAGGTGTTGCTGATTAGTATTTCTAACTAGATGTTTTAGACTCTTTGTTTAGATACATTTACAGCACATTAATGGTATTTTTATATAGCTAAATACAAGTTTATATATATATATATATATATATATATATGTGTGTGTGTGTGTGTGAGTGTGTGTGTGTGTGTGTGTGTGTGTGTGTATATATATATATATATATATATATATATATATATATATATATATATATATATATATATATATATATATATATATATATATGTGTGTGTGTGTGTGTATATATATATTTATATATATATATATATATATATATATATATATATATATATATATATATACTAGGTTCCCTTTCTTTTTTTTTTCTATCTGGCCTGGTTAACTGGTGGGTATATGAATGAAATGTTATAATATGATTTCTGATTTGAGGCAGCTGTTGTTACTTCTAAATAGCTGTTTTTATATGAAAGGGTTCATTTTTTCATGATGTTATGTTTTGTGAGGAAACTAGTGGTCTGTATGACTGTTCTCATTGTGGAGATTCATGACATGCTCTGACAAGGCATCTTGAGTGTTTTTTTTTTTTTTTTTTTTGCTTTCTATAAACTCTCTCTAAAAGCTTCAAGATCTGAATTTCTTGCCAAAAATGCTTTTTTTGTACAAGAGACAACTTCTGTTGTGCATGAGCCTATTTAGATACTTTTTAACAAGTTTACGAAGCTGCAGCTTGAGGAAACAACAATGATTACACCATTTGTGCTTTTGAACTTGTTAAATGATTGTATTTAGAATTAATTTCTCTTGAAATTCTGTCATCCTTCACTAGATAATTTAAATGGTAAATAATGAGTTCTGATAAAAGTGTTAAACTCCTTTGAAAATGCTTATGTTCTCTTATAGATGCATACGTTCTGCAGATTCAATGACAGTATTAGTAACTGAATTACATCAAGTGAACTAGGAGCTGCATTAGAAAACACATTATACATTTTAACATTAGACTTATGTTATATTACTTTAGTAACTAAACAGCGGGCTGTGAGGCCCCTCCCCCCCACTTCCTGATGAAAGATGTCAACATAGATATTGTTAATACATATGAGTATTATGTGCATAATTGCAAAATATAATAGTTATGTTGTAATAAGTGTTTTATATATATATATATATATATATATATATATATATATATATATATATATATATAATCAATAGATCCTTACATGAAAAATGTTAGATAGATGACTGACAAAATGGTTAAATTATCTGATGTTTCTTGAAAGGTCTTGGAAATAATGACAATCTTCTTAACCTTCATCTTCTAATGTTTATACATTCTTTGATGCGTATTTCTGGCATATCTACGTATTAGAGGTGTTATTATTAAATGCAACATATTCATATAGCTTCAGATATATTGGACACTCTCATTCTAATGTATATTTCATGGATTCAGATTTCTTTAGTTGCTTTCATAATGATTTTCTTTTTTGTTTTTATACTATATTCTAAGCAGAGATGGATAATTTGTGTTGTTTGGTATTCGAGAGGTTGTGGACAGATGGTTTAGTTAAGTTTTTAACTAAACCAGAAACTTTATATTTCATGTATGTGTTTGTAAATAGTTTTGGGTTTTTGAAAGTAGTGCTTAATACACGTTATGCATCCATGATAAGTACATTTTCAGTAGATTTCAAGTTAACACGGAAGAAAGGTCTTTCAGTTAGTAATAACATACACATTATAGTCAATGGCTTATAAATGTTTATCATTAAATATTAATGGTTTGAACAATAATGTCAGAAGAGCTGGTTTGCTTAAATATATCAAAATGCATAAAGCCCAGTTCATCTTTTTTACAGGAAACCCATCTATTAAAAAAGAAAAGATCTACAAAAATACTAATTCAATGTCTATACCATTCTGTCTGATTCATGTTTTAAGACTAAATGAAGGGGCACTCTTATTCTATGGAAAAATACTTATACTATGCCAAGAATTATAGATACAAGCATGGTTATTTTGGAAATCAATAGGAAGTATTATACTTTAATTAATACATATTGAATGCCAGGACTGAGAAATAAATATGTTGCCAAATATCTGGACCTGATTACTTTAAATGCAAAAGGGGAAATTATAGCAACAGGTGATTTTAACTGCCTATTATCAGGCAATGATACTTCTAAAAATGGTAAAACTAACATCCCAAGCCAAGAAGTTAAATGACTTTACAAACCAAATGAACCTTAAAGATCTACATGGTCTAAGAGAACATTTTTTCTTATTCTATACTCACTATTCATGTCGGTTTGGTACACAAACAGACATTGGTAAGGTCTTTCTATCAAATAATATATACTCTAAAATAAATTATGCATCTATAATGACTTGTCTACTTTCAGACTATAATGCTATAAACTTTACATTAACTACACATACAGATGATTTAAGATTTCTACAGAGAATTCCTGGTTACATAACTAAGTTAAATGACTTTACGGAATGGATAATGAAAGAAATAGACATATTTATGGAAACAAATGATAATGGTGAAGTGACTGATACTATATTATGGGACACCTTTAAAGTTTATATATATGGTAGAATAAAATCTTGGTACCTTAAAAAAAGGAGAGAGTGAGACAAAGAACTTTTAGACTTACAAAAAAAGTAGACAAGATAAAAATGGATGCAAAATCAAATAACAAAGTAGCACAAAATGAAATTACTAAGTTAAATAAAAAATAATTAGAAGTTCTGAATTATAAGGTAGCCATATACCTGGAAAAATTTAAATTGCAATCTTTTGCTGTAAATCCCAAATATCTACATAAAATAGTGGTAAGATAAAAAAAAATTAAACAATCAAAATCTTATTAATGAGATTAAATATAAAAGTAATGATTCAGTTAAGAGTACATCTAACCTTATGGGCATATTAGAAGTGTTCAAAAACTACTGTAAAGATATAAGTAATAGCACACCACTTTTAGAGACAGATAATGTAATAAATACTTTTATTCAAGAAAATATAACTATTAAGGTGTCAATGCAACAAAATAACATATTAAATAAACAAATAACACTAACAGAAGTGAAAGAGCAAATAAAAAAATACAAGATAATAAAGCTCCAGGACTGGATGGAATAATTCCTGACCTGTATAAGATTTTCCTGAATATATAATAAAGAAAATGATGAGTGCCTTTACTATGGTTAAGCAAAAATGTATATCACCCCCATCGTGGAAATGCTCAATTATCTCCCCCATATTAAAACAAGGTAAGGACCCCAAATCTTGTGATTCATATAAGCCCAATTCATTACTAAACACTGATTATAAAATTTTCATGATAATATTAGCTAATAGGGTAAAGAAAATATTACCTAATCTAATACATAATGCTCAGACAGGGTTCATTCTTCATAGAAAAGTGCAAGATAACATTATTAATTTACTATCATTAATAGACATAGCATGCAAATACAAAAACAGCAACTAACTATTATCAGCCTAGACATAGAAGAGGCTTTTGATTCTATTAGTTTGTCTTATCTACAAAGAATTCTGATTGGTTTTGAATTCGCTTCAGATTTTGTCAACTTATTAATGAAAATGTATAGTGGGGCACAAGCTTATGTGAAAATCAGATTGTGTCAATCCTCACCACTAGAAATCCTCAAGGAAACTAGACAAGGTTGTCCTTTTGTCACCATTATTGTTTGCTCTTTCAATGGAACCTTTTGCTACATATATCAGAAACAAGCAAAATATAAAAGGCTTTCAAATTAATAACGACTATTATTCTAAGATACAATTATTTGCTGATGATATGTTGTCAATGTTGGGTGATATTGATGATTCTTTGTATGGTGTTATAAATACCTTAAGCAAGTTTGAAAGAATTTCAGGGCTTAAATGTAATCAAAATAAATCCAAAGTATTACTAATTAACAAAAAGTTCAACAAAAACTTAAGAGAGAATAGCCTGTTTAATTAGGAGAATGATGTATTAGAATATTTGGGTGTCAGTATAAAGAGTACCTGGAAAGAGTCTGTTAAACTAAACTACAATAATTTAATAACCACCATTAGTGAACTAATCAAAAGATGAAATAAAATGTTCCTCACAGTGGAGGATAGTCTCTCTTTAATTAAAATGATAACTTTACCTAAAATGTTGTTTTATATACAGTCATTGATACTACCCCCTCCCAAAAATGTATTTAAAAAATTAGATTCTATGCTACTTAAATTGTTATGGTTCCCCTTAAAACCTAGGATTGCATATAAATGGCACATTAGAGCTGGGAACAGTAATGGGATAGCATTCCCTAGCTTAGATCTTTATTCCAAATCAGTTATAATTAATGTAATATTACATTGGATCACACCTACCTATATATCTGGCTGGAAAACAATACATGAGATTCATATAACTGATGTCAAAACTATAGAAAATCAATTTAAGGAACAATATGGAATAAGTAGAGTTCATTGACTTTTACGTGAATTCTGTTTATTTAATAAGAAGTTTAATTATTTTTCTTATGGCGTTAATCAAATATTTAATAACTTTAAAAATATAATTGATTGTAATTACAACATTAAATGATTTCTATTTCTTATATTCTCTACAGCATACTCCACTGATTGCCTAGATTTTTTCAACATCAATGTGATGCAAAAATTAAAGGATAATAACTTGATATTCTAGCATCAGTTTATTGAAAATAAGAGTATTAAACCATTAAACTCTCTTTTATGTAGTTTTGATAATAGTCAAGACAGTTGGTTGTTTAAACACTCATTATGGCAGTTTATAGAAAACGAAATGAGAGTATCAGTCAACCTAGAGACTGAATCTATACCTAGTTTGATTCAGCTTTTTATTAGCTGTCTTGAAAAGACAGAATCAAAAATTAAGTATCTCATCTATCTATAATATACTAAGAGAAGACACTCTAAAATTTGACTCAGATTTTTGGAATTACTTTGTAAAGATTAATGGAGAACAAATATCTGATGAATCCAAAAAAATTGTTATTGAATTCTACATACGGCACCTCTTCTTCATTATATTGGAGATTGTATACATGGAAATTTATGAATAGGAGTTTCTGTACTCCACATAAAATAAATTTTATATTCAAAAACTGTGAAAATAAATGCTGGAAATGTGATGAATTACTAGAGGCCAACTGGGTTCACATGTTCATTGAACGTAGAAATGTTGTTCAATACTAGAAAGACTTCAAATATTTTGTAAATGCTTTATGGTCTGATAACTGTCATATTTCTAACTCAATAATCCTATTCAATGTTCCTATACCTAATGTAATACCTAAATCTCAGATTCAGTTAATCTGGTCAATTCTTGCAATTGTCAGAAAAGTTATTACTTTGAATTGGAAAAGTAAACAAGATTTGATGTTTAAAGATTGTATTAATTTATCAAATGCTGTTTGTAAAAAGAACTGCAAACCATTTGTTATAGAACTCATAACATTACTTATAAAAAATAGCATGGCAAAAATTGGAAAACCTTTTGAACAAATACTGATAACTTCTCATGGATAAAATGATTGTTTATCATGGATGAATGCACATATTGTAAATAGTTTTGTAATTGTAACCAAACCTGATGTGCTGAAGTTGAATCACTGCTCGTACGACAAGGATGTTGCAAATAAATTTATTCTTTACACAATCACGACACAATAGTAACTGGTTTAGCGCTTTCAACTGTATCACAGTCTTCATCAGAACATTTAAAAACTGCTGTATCTTCTTATTTATACTCATCCACTGATTAATTAAGTGCATAATTGTTCAAAAAAACTGCCAAAAACCTTAAAGGTATATATCATTATATAACATAATGAATGCTTTTAGTGGTGACATTTCACAGATAAATGGCCAAAGTTCATATTTGCTAAAATAAAATTCCATGATGAATATACATACTAAAACTATACATATAAAATCATTCTTATAAAACTGTACAAATTGCAATTGTATATAAAAAATATATATATAATAAATATGTGTAAACATACATAAATATTTTTGTAAAAATGCATACTCATGTATACTGATACATCAATATCCTCCTATAGTGTATAAATGTATGCTGTGTTTGATATGAAACTAAACTGTCCTAAAATCTACATATACTGAAAAGTAGTGAACTATAGGATACTTCAATAAATAGTAGATAATTAGACTACTTTTATGAGGATTCAATAGGCAATTATAACTTACATCTAACCTACGCAAGGGCTAAAAAAGGTTTAATACTTATGAATTCATTTAAGCCCGGTGTTCTTGTGGAATCAGTTAAGATTTGCCACCTACTTTCATATTGTGCCAACTGCATTTTCCAATTCCCTCCATGTGGTGCACAAGTCACCTGATCAATTATAGAAAACAAAAAGCTATGATCATTCCCCTTTTCTAAGATATGTCTATACAATGCATTTTTAATATCACATTTTCTTATTTTATATTGATGTTCATATATACGCTTTTTTAACTGTCTTTCTGTCTTTCCTATGTAATGTGCATTGCATTTATGACATATCGCAATGTATACCACCTGTTTCGTGTTACAATTACCCTTCCTGCATTTAATGGTAGTATGACTAATATCATCCAACTTAATAACCTTAGCTTGGTTTATATATTTACACTGTTGGCATCTTCCACATTTGGATGTACCCTTGAATATATCACTTGCCTCCATTTTGTAGCTGGCTCTTACCAATACATTTTTCATGTTTGGGGCTGTCTTATAAACACATTTAGGATGTGCTCCTAATGTTTGCTCTGCATCCATTGTGGTTATTACTTTCCAATGCCTTTCTAAGATTTCTCTAATTATACATGTGTTGGGTGTGTATGTTAGTATGCATACCCTTCCACTATATTCGTTCTCCAAAGACGGCACTTTATCCATTTTGTAACACCCTAACAGTGGTGGGTACTTAATTCCCCATTCATTTTGCACATAACTGATGACATCATGAACCATACTTTCAGGATATGCCCTACCAAGGAATAACCCTTTGATCACTTTAAGCTCAGTTTCCATAATGTCCTTTGTGGATGACATCCTCGCAGCCCGAATGCATTGCCCTTTGATCACATTTTTGAATACATAAGGGGAATGATTACTACTATAGTGGATATAATCATTCGAGAATGTAGGTTTTCTGTAAACTCTGGATATGAAACCTTGCTCATCATGACTCAATAATACATCCAAATACGGGATTTCCATATGGCTAAAGTTGTATGTGAATTTCAAAAAATCTACAGTATTATTCAGAAATTCCATAAATTTATGTAATCTATCCACCGATGCTTTCCATAATATAAAGATGTCATCCAAATACCTGGCATAATATGCTATATCTGGGAAATATTCGCTCTTGAACACATGTTCTGACTTCCATTCCAGCATTACTAAGTTCGCGAAAATGGGAGCACAAGCTGCTCCCATTGCCACTCCCTTAGTCTGTCTGAAATGTTCCCCTTGAAACAGAATGTAATTGTGATCAAGTACTAGTGACATCATATCACATATCAAACAGATTTTGTCCCAAGAATAATCTGTATACTTTCTCAAACTATTCTCAAAAAATTCCAAGCCTACTTCTTTTGGGATACTAGAGAATAGGTCAATAACATCCACTGTAAGATATATTAAATTTGGACTCCATCTGTCCTCAGTTAATTCACCTAAGAATCTCCATGAGTCCTTCATTATATGCGGGATCTTATTGTAAATATTCTTTAACCATCTATCAATCAATTTACCAATATTAAATGTTTTCGACCTGGATCCTGAAACTATGGGCCGGAATGGTGGGTGTTCTATAGATTTGTGTACCTTGGGCCATTTATCTGTGAAATGTCACCACTAAAAGCATTCATTATGTTATATAATGATATATACCTTTAAGTTTTTTGGCGTTTTTTTTTAACAATTATGCACTTAATTAATCAGTGGATGAGTATAAATAAGAAGATACAGCAGTTTTTAAATGTTCTGATGAAGACTGTGATACAGTTGAAAGCGCTAAATCAGTTACTATTGTGTCGTGATTGTGTAAAGAATAAATTTATTTGCAACATCCTTGTCGTACGAGCAGTGATTCAACTTCAGCACATCAGGTTTGGTTACTGTGTTGGCTCTCTTTCGTGTATTTCTGAGTTATTTACGGATGGCTGAGAGGTTGAATTCCCCTGCTGCTTCATTGTCGAGGGATGAGTTCATTGAACTAAGAGCTGTTGTTACAGCACTTCAGGGTGAAGTGCATAGACTATTATTACTAGTTACTAATTTAGTAACCAATACTGGAGAAGGAGCAGAGTCTCGTGGGTCCACGGAAGTTTTGGAGTCTAAAGATGCACATTTACGGTTACAAGAGGAAACGGATGATGTCAGCAAGCGTAAGGGGGAGAATGCGCATGCGCGCAGTCCCGTTAACAGACAGCATGGAGGCGAGGCTGTTTGCACACCGGACGGTGCATTTCCAAGAGAACTAAGAGACACGGACGGTGTCTTTGACATCAACTACAACCCCAACCATAACATAGATCTACCGGAGATGCGTAAATTGGGCAGCGATATGGGGCTGGACTTATTCAACCATGAGGATGAACAGATACTTAATGAACGCCCATGTAACACGCTGGAACGGGACTTCACCTTTGATTTCAGTTTCAGCAGGGCACGACTAGATAAACATTTTACAGGGGCACGTCCTAAGGATACATTGACAGTTAAGAAATATGGCAATAATAAAACAAAGAATCCTTTGGACACTAAAGGTACTGTTTCACATTCTATTTTACATGTGGTTTCCAGCCCTTGTAAGACCAAATTTTGTGGTAAACAAGCTGATTTTGAAAATAATACAACGAGAATGAAATGTAATGGTAGAGTGTTTAATGAGGAATGTATGATGGAACATTTCTTAGGGGACAGTCATGATTTTTTTGAAGTAGATGTAGGAAACTGTAAGGAGAAATGTTTTAATACAGAATGTATATACACATCTTTGAAGGAATTAATTTATGATTTTGGTAAAAAACTTGTTGCCTATAAGAATACAAAAATAGATTGCAATTATTTATCAAAATGTCTTAAATTAAAAATAGTACCTAAAGGTTTAAGATTTTTCAAGTTACCATTAGGTATAGCATATACATCAGATACTATTAAAGACTTTAATGAATTATTTGATGGTTTTGGATATGCTTTTATAAAATTGTTAATTAAATATCAGGATGAAAAACTCATTAAATTAGCAGATGAATTGGAAAGTATGAATAACACCATTACTAAACATAAGGATTATGAATATTGGAAGGAATTATATATGAAACAATATACTAATGCTGATAATAAAATATATACTATAGTGTAAAGGAAAAACAGGAAAATGACACGTGATTTGGATTTATATAAGAACAATAGAGCATATGTTTGGCCTAATTATAGGGCTCCAGAGGACTTTAAGAGGTATCAGTTCAAGAGAAAACAATCTAAGAGTTCTTTTAGCGATGAAAATTTTCAGGGAGGGAGATTTTTATCCAGCACGAAATGTCCACAAACAATGGTACAGGACGTAAGCATATATGCAGATGAACAGCCATGTATTCCCCTGACCAGTGTAGTCCCTAAGTCCGACAACAAGTTGGAATTTACACATTCATTACATTTAAGTAGTATTGAGAAGAAAAATAATGAGGGGATGAGTGGATTGGAGCACAATTCAGTCATACAGAGACCTAAATTAATTACATACGATGGCTTTAAAGTGTTTAATTATACAGAGACAGAGATTGACACTGCTTGTGCCAAACTTTTAAGCAAAGGAATGAAGTTTATACCTATGGTCGGATGGAATTTAGTGAATAATATCAAGGAAATCAAAATGTATTGTAGAAAGCTTAATTTAGCTTTACAATTTGATAAGAATAAAGATAAAGAAACAAGAATTAAAGGGATAGCGGGGACAGATCTTATTAGGAAGAGCACATATATACCAACTTCTAACCCACATGTGCATAACTTTGAACAATTAGTTTGTAATGATATCTATTGGACACATAATAAGTTGAGAAAAAATGGGAATAATGTCAATGACAATCTTTCGTCCTTTGAAAGAAAAAGTCTATCCAAAATTATGTGTAACAAAGACATAAGAATAATGAAACCCGACAAAGGAGGTGGGGCTGTGATATTTTATACAGATGAATACAATCAGGATATACATAACCTCCTACATGATTCGGGCAATTATGAAAATATTTCTATAAATCAAATTAATATCGGGCACAAGAGAATAGACTTAATTATAGAAGAATATCTTATTGATAACAGGATATCCAATGATACATATTCATTTTTGAAAACTGATTACCCGGTGTTGGCAAAGTTGGTAGGAATTCCCAAGGTACACAAATCTATAGAACACCCACCATTCCGGCCCATAGTTTCAGGATCCAGGTCGAAAACATTTAATATTGGTAAATTGATTGATAGATGGTTAAAGAATATTTACAATAAGATCCCGCATATAATGAAGGACTCATGGAGATCCTTAGGTGAATTAACTGAGGACAGATGGAGTCCAAATTTAATATATCTTACAGTGGATGTTATTGACCTATTCTCTAGTATCCCGAAAGAAGTAGGCTTGGAATTTTTTGAGAATAGTTTGAGAAAGTATACAGATTATTCTTGGGACAAAATCTGTTTGATATGTGATATGATGTCACTAGTACTTGATCACAATTACATTCTGTTTCAAGGGGAACATTTCAGACAGACTAAGGGAGTGGCAATGGGAGCAGCTTGTGCTCCCATTTTCGCGAACTTAGTAATGCTGGAATGGGAGTCGGAACATGTGTTCAAGAGCGAATATTTCCCAGATATAGCATATTATGCCAGGTATTTAGATGACATCTTTATATTATGGAAAGCATCGGTGGATAGATTACATAAATTTATGGAATTTCTGAATAATACTGTAGATTTTTTGAAATTCACATACAACTTTAGCCATATGGAAATCCCGTATTTGGATGTATTATTGAGTCATGATGAGCAAGGTTTCATATCCAGAGTTTACAGAAAACCTACATTCTCGAATGATTATATCCACTATAGTAGTAATCATCTCCCTTATGTACTCAAAAATGTGATCAAAGGACAATGCATTCGGGCTGCGAGGATGTCATCCACAAAGGACATTATGGAAACTGAGCTTAAAGTGATCAAAGGGTTATTCCTTGATAGGGCATATCCTGAAAGTATGGTTCATGATGTCATCAATTATGTGCAAAATGAATGGGGAATCAAGTACCCACCACTGTTAGGGTGTTACAAAATGGATAAAGTGCCGTCTTTGGAGAACGAATATAGTGGAAGGGTATGCATACTTACATACACACCCAACATATGTATAATTAGAGAAATCTTAGAAAGGCATTGGAAAGTAATAACCTTCAATGGATGCAGAGCAAATATTAGGAGCACATCCTAAATGTGTTTATAAGACAGCCCCAAACATGAAAAATGTATTGGTAAAAGCTAGCTACAAAATGGAGGCAAGTGATATATGCAAGGGTACATCCAAAATTGGAAGATGCCAACAGTGTAAATATATAAACCAAGCTAAGGTTATTAAGTTGGATGATATTAGTCATACTACCATTAAATGCAGGAAGGGTAATTGTAACATGAAACAGGTGGTATACATTGTGATATGTCATAAATGCAATGCACATTACATAGGAAAGACAGAAAGACAGTTAAAAAAGCGTATATATGAACATCAATATAAAATAAGAAAATGTGATACTAAAAATGCATTGTATAGACATATCTTAGAAAAGGGGAATGATCATAACTTTTTGTTTTCTATAATTGATCAGGTGACTTGTGTACCACATGGAGGGAATTGGAAAATGCAGTTGGCACAGTATGAAAGTAGGTGGCAAATTTTAACTGATTCCACAAGAACACCGGGCTTAAACGAATTCATAAGTATTAAACCTTTTTTAGCCCTTGCGTAGGTTAGATGTAAGTTACAATTGCTTATTTAATCCTTGTAGAAGTAGTCCAATTATCTACTATTTATTGAAGTATCCTATAGTTCACTACTTTTCAGTACATGTAGATTTTAGGACAGTTTAGTTTCATATCAAACACAGCATACATGTATACACTATAGGAGGATATTGATGTATCAGTATACATGAGTATGCATTTTTACAAAAATATTTATGTATGTTTACACATATTTATTATATATATATTTTTTATATACAATTGCAATTTGTACAGTTTTATAAGAATGATTTTATATCTATAGTTTTAGTATGTATATTCATCATGGAATTTTATTTTAGCAAATATGAACTTTGGCCATTTATCTGTGAAATGTCACCACTAAAAGTATTCATTATGTTATATAATGATATATACCTTTAAGTTTTTTGGCAGTTTTTTTGAACAATTATGCACTTAATTAATCAGTGGATGAGTATAAATAAGAAGATACAGCAGTTTTTAAATGTTCTGATGAAGACTGTGATACAGTTGAAAGCGCTAAACCAGTTACTATTGTGTCGTGATTGTGTAAAGAATAAATTTATTTGCAACATCCTTGTCGTACGAGCAGTGATTCAACTTCAGCACATCAGGTTTGGTTACTGTGTTGGCTCTCTTTCGTGCATTTCTGAGTTTTGTAATTGTATTTGTTATATGTACATTTGTGTATGTTTATAATGAAAACAAAATAAAAATGTTTTTGAAAAAAAAAAAAGAAAATGAGAAGTACACTTTAAACATGGACTCATCTTAACTGAAAAACATGAGCATTGCTCTGAACTTATCATGGGGCAGTTGGTGTGGAGGGTTAAGGGTGTGAGCTGTAATTGCTGTGGTGCAGTGTTAAATTCCCTCAGCCCTCGTTTGCTGCTTTATAACCACAAATAAGTCACTTTACCAGATACTGCCCCTGCGTAACCCCTGAAAAGGGTCTGTGTGTATCTAGTAGGCCTATCTGGTTAACAAATGGGTATTATTATATTACATTCATAGTCTGATAGTAGGGTAATTTGCAAAACCAATGATGTCAGCAGGCACAGTTTTTACGACTTCATCTTACGAGACGAGCCTTCCCACTATAAGCTTGTGGACAAACACCATTATAACCGCACCCCATGAAAAGGGATTATAATATTTTAATTTAGTCAGGAAGATCTACTTCAGAAGAACCCCAAACTTCAGTGTATTGATTAAGACTAAACCCATGTCTTTAGTTCTTTTGTTCAGACTATTTTTTATGATAAATTCAGAAAATGAAACACCTGTGAATAATTAGTTGGGTACAGACTATAGAAGACTTTGCTACTGAAGAAAATTTTTCAAAAAAGGAAATACAATCCTTACAGTTTAGGTGATTTTTTTTTTCTGATCTGTATCTTCTCAATATGAGATAATTTGAATCCCTTTACTAATACCAAGTATTCTTAACTAGCTCTTAAAGTACACAGTCTTGGAGTATCAGTAGCCTGAAAGCCATAAGGAGGGGAATCTCACTGACTGTGATTTTATGCCCTTACTGGAGTATACCTGATATCTTTTGCACACTTAAGAATATGCTCCAGTCATACAGCATTTATATCTTTTATGCCATCATAAATTACAGTTTCGCTCTATCTACGTATTCTGGCTATCAGCTTGTCTAAACATTATTTATATCAACAATTTTAGTCATTCTTGAATCGTGACTGTTATTTTTTTTTTCTTTTTCAAACCAGTAAGAAACTAATGACCCTTGTTAAAATTGCAACTCCCATTACTGGAATTTCTCCATTTTTATTTTGCATGATCTTCTCTGTGGATTGTTGCAATACTCTTTCTGGCCCTTAGCTTAGAAAACTAGGACTCTGAACTCTTAATGGGCTGCTTTCAGTATTCAAAGGTGCAGGGTTTAATTCCTTGCACCTCCATTTACCACCTGCATGACTCTGAGCAAGTTACTTGAACAGAAATTGCTTCCAGATCACCCCTGAAATGAGACACTTCTGTCCAGTGAGCTTACCCTGTTAGCAAATGTATTAATTAAAAAAAAAAACATAACTAGCTTCAGTATGATTGTCTGGGGTTTGGTATTCCCACAAAGATCCTTATGTTTAGCTTCATTTCAAAGCAGTGTGTCCGAATGAATTAATCAATGGGGTCAAGTAAAGATGGCCTGCATATGAACATTGTCATCTTCCACACTCCAGCCTATGAAATGGCAGGAGAAGGTTGATTAAGTTCTACTTAGTTGGCTGCTACACAAATATAACTAGCTGGTGGCCTTTATGAGGGATTTACATGCACCTAACTAACTTGTCTCACCTCATGAGGCATATTACTAGACCCACCCATTTGCGTGTTTTGACATAACTGACACAAGTGCCTTACTGTCTGTGCACATGCTATATAGTAAACAAACCTAACTCTCAAAGGGACTTTTCAGAACCAGACCCAACTTTTGCATCATTATTCTGTTAAATAGCTAATATTTTTAACTTGCTAACCACTTCCTTTCAAAGATGTTCACTTTGGGCTATAAGAACAGTAAGTTAATGATTGTACCTTATTTGTGCAGAAGTGGAATTGTCCCGGTCCCCTTCAATAAACACATCACACCGAATGATATTTGACGACCTTTATTAAACTTCCATAACATAGCTTTAATCACAATATAGTTGGTTCTAAGCACAGCATAAACATGTTAATCAGGGCAGCGTAGCTACTCACCCTGTCCCAGTAAGCAGCATCCATACCATTGCTCTTTTACTTTACTTATGAAGCAGCATCCAATACTAACTTCATATCCCATTTACCCAGTAAGCAGCATCCATACCTGCACTCACTTGATTTAGTTATGAAGCAGCGTCCCATCTCACATCATACACCATTCATTGAATTACCTTCCTCCAAATAAGCAACATCCTTACCTCAGCTTGCTTATCTATTCAGCAAACTTCCTCCAACTACTCATTTTCCTTTCCCCAAATCCTTGAAATGAACCCAGACACCAGAGGGGGAAAAGAAGAGGGCAAGCCGCCTGTCCCTCTTTTCTGCCTACCCCAACTGATAAAGTAACTCCAATCCCCACCAATCCACCAACAAAAAAGGGAGGGGTGGGTAGTAAGTTCACACCAAAATATGACTGCTTACCCACTTGTCTAAACCTCTTAAGCCCCTCCCCTTATTTCATTTCCTCCCAATCATCCCTCCCTCCATTTAACCCTTTTACCTCCCCAACCCAACTAACTCCCACTAATATATCACTAATATATCACTCTAACCCCCCTCTTGAAGATGTCCCAGAACACCTTTGTTTGCTGCCAAACCTCATTTGTCCACCAAATAAGCAGCATCCTTACCTCAGCTTGCTTATCTATTCAGCAAACTTCCTCGAGCTGCTCATTTTCCTTTCCCCAAATCCTTGAAATGAACCCAGACACCAGAGGGGAAACAGAAGAGAGCAAGCCTGTCCCTCTTCTCTGCCAACTAACCTGACCAGGTTGTTCCCCCTTGCTTCTGCTCAAACTGTACCCATCATCTGTAAAGTGCATTAGAACCCCAAGTAATCACCAAATTGATTTTCCATTTTTAGTGAATAAGCCGCCTGCGGTGGTGGTGCTGCGGTAGCATTGTCGCCTCACAGTAAGACGTTGTCCTGTTCGATTCTCAGCTAAAGCATCTTCTGTGTGGAGACTTGCATGAATGGGCGTACCTTCGTTCAAGGTTGTACATCAGGGCTGGCAACTCGGTATGTAAAAATCTGCTGCCAATCATTAGCGGACCAGAGTTCCGCTGTGGCGACCCCTAACCAGGAAAAGCTGAAAGATACAACAAGTGAATAAGCTGCCTAGTAATCCCACCATCATTACCCACTATTCCAAAACAAGAAAACATTAGTAATTCCCAAACCACCCAACTACTAACTTCAAAACATCCATGAAATGCCAATCACACAATCTGTAGCCCACTAACCCTCCATTTATCAAGTGCCAAACTTTACAACCAACTTACAATAGTAATGTCCTAATTTTCACACTACTGAAACCTACCCTACCCCTCCATCATGTGAACCACTATACAAGATTTAGCAATTAGCATAACCCTAAAACCCACCCAACTGAAGTAGTAGCCACCTACTCCTCCTTGTTTCACTGAAGTACCCCACCTTGTTGACAAGCCTGCACCTTATCAATCAACAATCCATCCCACCAATCTGCTATCGCGTGGCAGCTATAATACAATGTGACCCAGCTAGTAACAACCCTACCATATACATTACTTATAAAGCTACTCCATGCTCCTGCCACACATGTAATCTTCTAACTAACCTGAGATGCCACAACTATCAGCGCCAGTGACCCATATTGCCACCATAATATCCCTGTGAAATTGGACCCTACTTCTAAAAGTCAGATATATACCACCCACCTCCTATCAGCATGTTATCTGATGATGTGGCTACTTACTCTAAAGACATTAACCTGGTATATAACATTAGAAAACCTGCTTAAAAGACTATATGTATAACCCCTTGAACACAAATCTGCACCTAGCCAAGGAAAAAACCCTTAATAAGTCTGGAACTCAGGACCCTGTCAACTCTAGCATACCACAGAAGCCCCCCAAACTACACAGCTCTGGATGTGCAGTAACCCAATTACTGCAGGGAATAAGTCTACTCCCAAACTTTAATGACCTAATACTAAGGGCCAGAAAACCAGATCCCCTTAACCTAGTTCCTGACCTTCGCAATTCCACCAATGAAGTACTCTGCATGCCCAACCGTAAACCCCCCCCCCACCACCAGTACAGTCATTACCAAATGGCAATCAGGCCACTGTCCAAAATTCAGTAAATTAACATAACCCTGTCCCCCGTGAAAGTACAAAATTTACTGCTAAATCCTCCCTGACCAGCTGGAATGTCCAGCCCTGTGTAATCACTCCAGCCAAACAGTATGCATCACCTTCAGGTCACCAACTGATGTGACTCTCCTCACCTTTTCCCAACCGCACTACCTATCATTCCCAGTATGGGCACAATATTCAGTATACGCTCATCCTTCATTGATCTGTAAAAGAAAAGAAACTGTTAATGCACTGCCATAAACAAAAATATCTTAATCTTAAATGCTATCAAGAGGACCCACCACCATATTCCTTCGACACTATCCAAAGTATGAGTAAGGGCTACCCTTCTTTTTTACCTTCCCCACTGAAACTGTTAATTTTATTTTTTATTTATTTTATTTTATTTTATTTTACATTTGTTGACCGGGCTAGTCTAGCTGGATATATGTCCATTTTCAGTAGAGGCCCGGGGAGAAAAGCTCCACACAATTTAAACAAAGTTCACATCTACAGAAAATACATATTTAGAATGCATATACATTTTCTTAAACAGAGAAGGCTGCAAGTTTACAAGTACATAACGAAGGTTACACATATTTGAATAGACTTAGTATAGTTAATAAGAAGTTACATTTAAATGTTACTAAAGAGTACTAGTTGAGAGAAAAGAAGAAAGTAATAGTGTCGATGAAGGTAAATAAAGGAAGATACGGAAAATGAAATGGAGAAGCAGTTAGGTAATAAATCTAGAAGTAATATGAGTCACTTTAATGAATCCCGTACTAGCTAGGACTGTGAAGGAGAGCTAATAAGCTGTACACCAGTAGTATGTGTCATTCCCTTCTTTTTGACCAGGGTACTACTTCCTAATTCACCCCAGTGATACCACCTTAAGATAAGACACCAACTTCCTGTCCAATGGGATACATCACAGACCCTCCACAAACAACATTTGAACAACTAAATGGGTAACTAACTTCACCTCCAAAGTTCCACCCATCTGAAAGCATGGCTTAACTTGGATGGCTTGTAAGAGCCCTGGATCCATTCGCCTATTAACTTCATATGGTGTTATGACTATTGTGACTACAACCCCTTTCTGGAGATCCCACCCTCCCCATAAACAATATCCAGCATAGTTGTACCCTTCCACAAGTAACTATGCACGTACCCCCAACACTACCCCAACTACAGCAAATCTGACATGACTCACTGCAGTCAAAGTAGCATTACCTGTGACTACAATGTGCTCCATCCACCCTGTCTTACCATACTTGAAACCATCCCCCTTGTGGTCTACCTATGCTATCTGTCATATGCCCATGACCCACCCTATTCATCTGCCCTAAGTCTAATCCTAGTAAATTAATCAAAAGCCACACAATATTAAGTTACACAGTAATTAACCCCTACCCATGCAACCCCTTTAAAGAGATTGATATGCTACTTCCCTAATGCATAACTCCCCAAAAGCCACATTTGAAATGACAACTGCACCTCATCTATCTACCCCTTTACAAAGCTGCATGAATGATGATAAATTCACCCCCAGGATTCCATCCATGTCCCTTGATGGATAGACGGAACCGTATATGGAAATAAAAAATTGTACTCTGCTAGCCTACAACAAACCCTAAACCATTAACCTCATTGTTTCCTATGCTGCTATGATTGTCGTAGCTCTACGCCACCTGCACACTTAACTTACCATATATACCCCAGCCCTACATTGCTTTGACACCACCATACCACCCTTTTCAACCCCATTGTGCATAACTCCAACTAACAAAGTCCATACAAGCAGAATCCATTACCTTTCAAAGTCATATCAGGAGTGCACTGACCACTGCTCACTCAGTGCCCACCCATCTTCTGACGGCATTGCACCCCACACCATGATGGGGACTCCATTGAAACAGCTTCCAACACCTTGAATCCCCATCCTTCTCCACAACCTGCAACAGAAAAACAAATGAATCACCTTGCCTTTGCAACTTAAACATATCTATGTGACAGACATTATCTCTATGACCTCCTCCTTAATGTTTCTGTAAAATATCTTGCAGGTATGAAAACCCCTGCATAGAAAACCCAAAGTTTAAGAAGGCATAAATGAACTAAATACCATCTCTCTGCACTTCAGGGCAGAAATGTCCATGCACTGTAACACAGCAGGAAAATACCTGCCCGTCCTCCCCCCAATTTCAGCAAGGCAAAGTCGTAACTGCTGGCCAACAACATAATATAGGGACAAATTCTAAGCTATCACGCTTTACTACTTAAAGAAGCAGACCAAATAACTAGTGTTACATCAGCGTAAATCCCCAACATCCAATAATGGCCCCCCTTTTCCTGGAATGACATGCCCCTCTGAGCGTGGGTGCTCGACAGTCTATTACAGACCCAGTGATAGCTGTAACTCACCCAAAATTGCTCCCAGAAACATAGATAGAAAAACAAAAAAGTCATTTCCTGAATGGTATGACAACTAAAACTCCACTACTTGTCCAAGGATACCCCCTCACAAGTTAAAGACACCCCACGCATTCATAGAGTGGCCGCTACTCCTGTTACCCCCCCAAACACATCCAGGATGGCACAAACATACCAGACATACCAACCATTCCCCCTGAGAAGAATAGAAATTTTGGTGTAACTACCACTAACTTTACTCCCCTCTTTTATCTCCGACTGCACCCAAACACCATAAGGGACAACTCTGGCTGACATCCAAGACTGAGGGATTGAAACAATCCTAGTTTCATGATTTACCACCGTAAGGGACAAATCTGGCTAACATCAAATACTGACAGATTGAAAAATCCTAATTTCATGAACTGCAACTGTACTTTGACTCAAGAATGGGGCTAAAACCCCAAGTGCTCTAATAGCCTTACTTCAACAGATGAACAAGCACTCACTCACAAAACCCAGCAACTACATAATTAGAGCCAAACTGTGCTTGCCCAAACCAACCATTGATCGACGTGCCCCCATAGCCTGCAAAACTTTCCTTTTCCTCAGAATGTAGTGAGATTATAACCGGCTCCAAAAAAAAAAAGGACGTCAACCCCCTCCCCCTAACTCTTTTGCTCCCTCATTAAGAAATTCTGCCAAACCCCTTTCCCCCCTACCCTTTCCCTCTCCTTGGAAACATGGAAGGCAATTGTGACATGTAACAAAATCACATGAATCTTGCCTCCAAGCAAAATGAGTGAACCACAAACAGAATCTGATGCCCACTTTAAAATGAAGGGAGGTGAATATCCCACTGGCGGCAAAAGCTAAACGGACCACTTGGCCCAACCACAAAATTAATTCTGCAGTTATGAGTACTAAGCAAACCAAAACCCAGATGGCCTTATTCCCGAGTGACCTGGGCCCATACCTCTCAACTCAATGGAGCTAGAAATTCAGACAAAGCCTAAACTAATGGAGGAACAATCCCCCCAAAAAACACAATGGATTTAAACATTGCTCACAGCAAGTTACTAGAATAACCAGCTGGCATGTGTTTACTGTAGGATGACAAGCCCAAACTTTATATGTGTTGCTGTCAGAATGCCCGTACTATCAGTCTGTTGTACACTGCCTGACTATGCCTCTCAAATGATCAACTTTGCAGAACGGCAAAATTTTACCCCATATATGTGGTCTTACTACATAATTGTTTACTTAAAACATAATACTAGTTAGCGCATAGGAGCTTTACTGTAAACACCATTTTTTTTTTATATAACCTTCTGGCTGCAATGCCGAGGTATTGTAGCAAGGAATTAATTCCAAGGCCTCTTTCTATGGCTAGCTGAGGACATTCCTTGGGCTCGGTAATGTAAAATACTGAGATCAAGATATATGTGGTTTCCCTCCGGAGGTTACATAAATAATGGCTATAACCTACAACCGTGTTCTCAACATGATACAATAGTTTATCTTTCTAAAGTGAACCAACCATCCCCAAAGTAAATTTAAAAAGAATGGTAGTTGTCGACGCTACTGCACATGTGCACTAGCACCTCTGCCCCCACACAGAACTCACAGTCAGCAAAATGGCCATCTTGGCTTCCTTTAACCCCCAAACTACCACTGAATTACTGAGTGACAAGGAAAGCCACATAAGACCCACATGAGCTGCTGAAAAACAGGGAGCAACATATGTAAAGGGGCTGAAGAACTGGCTGCTTCCATTCCAAGTGCAACCCCCCCCCTTTTTTATTAGAATATCCCTCAAACCATTTGCCACTACCAAATTGTAGTGTGGCCCTGCCCCCCACATCCTAACTTTGCAATACCAAAATACCATTGATACCGCAGCCAAATGGAAAAGGTAAGAAGACTCCCAAAACTGTACAGTGTGCAAAATGAGCAATATAACCAGCTTAACCACCCTTGCACTTAAACAGAAGAAAGATAGTGATGACTCATAAAGCTGTACAAGTCCCGGAGAAAACAGGCACACTAGCGTAGCAATGTTCCTTCCGTCACAAGCCAAACTGCAGTAATTCTACTAACTTAACAAAGTTATGGCCCAGCTAGGCAGCAGAAACCGTAAGCCCCCCATTTCTAAGACTTCATCCTGGACCAGCCAACTGCCTATGACAAACCTCCCGTATCTGTAATATATAAGTATTTTTTTTTATCTATATATAATTATTACCCTATAAAAGCAACAGTGCAAATTCCTTCCTGTTAACATATCTGCCACACAACTTAACTACACGACAACAAAAAAAAAACCCTCTCTGATACTATATGCTACAAACCACCTACCTCTAACCAGTATCCCAGGGCCTACCTTTCCTCCTGGAATACCTACAAGTTGTCTTGGGTGTACCCTGCCTTAGCAAGTTTACACCAAAATGTGACTGCTTACCCAGCTACACTTGTC